>NC_068454.1:76631520-76791520 GCF_023373465.1 Oncorhynchus keta
GCTGTGAAGTGCTACCCTGGCCTCCACTCATATAAACAGTACAGGTGCCCCATCCCTTGCCACCACTTAATGTCATTAACAGCTGGCTTTCTTAAATAGACAAAGACACACACGCACAAACACACACAATGTTTTTACCCACACAAACGTTGCCTGTCATCATGGCAGAAGACAAAACCATAAAGATTTCAAACAAATGTAGTGTTGAGTTTGAATATGGACCCGGATACACACATTCTGAGGGTCAGAGGCCAGTAGACACAGTTAATCAACCACAGAACCAACCTACCCAGCGCTCCCTCTCCTCTTACTCTCTCTTTCCATATCCTTTACTTACCCCACCCCCTTAACACACACTGACTATCTCTCTCTTCTGCCTCTCTCTTTCTTTAGCCCCATTTATACCTGGTTTTAACAACATGCGTCATCTGTCCTGATCTGGTCCACATTCTGATTGTGCCCACATTTTTAGACAGGTGTAGACGATTAAAAGACGGATTGTGATCAGATCTGATTGTGATCAGATCTTTCTGACCACCCCCGGAGGTAGTCAAGCATGCATTGTGTCTGGGTGTCTTGTGTGTAGACAGATCTGGACAGAGAAACAATTGAAATCATATTTACCCCACCTTCTAAAATCATTGACAGGTTGCACTATTGAATTATGACATCAATATGTGTGTCTTAAAATAAATAAATAAATATTATTGTAAAAGAATAGCACTCAGTTAATTTTCATACAGGGAGTGACCAGGAAATCTGGAAATGTGGGCACAATCAGAATGTAAACAATCAGGACAAAGGACCCATGTTAGCACCAGGTATAAACATGTCCCTCTCTCTCTCTTCCTTTCTCTCTCTCTCCCTCCCCTCTCCCTCTCCAACACTCCCTACTTTCTCCCCTCTATTAAGTTCCAAGCTTCTTTCAATCTGAAGTGAACAACATATTCCAAACAGGTCAGACTTACATTTCTCCTTGTTGTTATTGGTGCTGGGCTTTAGATTGTGCTTATAGCTGCATGTTGTGCTGGTTGCAGTAGTGGTGGTGAAGTAGGAGAGTGTGTTGCTGATTTTCACAGATGTCTTTTTTCCTAACATATGTGAGCAGTTAGAGCCTGCCGTTTTAGTTCTACTGCTCAACAAGTAATGGACAGATTATTTTGAAATGAAACATTTCTACAGTCGATCTTAGTTTTGACATGATTAGGTTTGATCTGATTTGTGGAACAGTTTGCTGTGTTATTTTGACCATGATTAGGAATTCATGGACATTGCACAGCAAAAAGTGACATCTAAGCAACTTAAATATGTTATCTAGTGATAATTCACTTCAAACGAGTGTTTCTTGTCTTACTAAGCTAACATGTCTAACGTCATTG
Organism: Oncorhynchus keta; assembly: GCF_023373465.1. Lineage (NCBI taxonomy): Eukaryota > Metazoa > Chordata > Actinopteri > Salmoniformes > Salmonidae > Oncorhynchus > Oncorhynchus keta. The sequence continues at coordinate 76,632,900 of NC_068454.1, forward strand.
GCAGATATTTGGCTTCTTTTAACCTAAAAAAGGCTAAATACAAGTAATTGATCTTATTTGAATATATTTATTTTATTTATTTGAATATATTTCAAGATATTTAATTCTTATTAAAATAAGCTAAATTATCTGGCAATGACGTTAGATTATTTTTTAAATGATTTTTAAGAACGTAAGTGACTAATCACTCAATATAACATATGTTTGCTTGCTTAGATGTCACTTTTTGCAGTGCGTGATGTAATGGGATATCTATCCATGTGAGGCGTGTGTAATTCTACAGCTCCTAATTCAACTGTCAGCAGTTGCTCTTGTTATTTTCCATTAGGTTCAGTGCTATGCCTTATGCTATAGATATAAGCTATAGGTTACTTCATGTGCAAGAGAAGTTTCAGTCTAGCCATTGGATATACATATCTCTAATAGTGTATACCATTAAATAATCTTTATTTTGGTTCTGTGGGACATTCCATAGGGAGCGCATGATGCTCTTTGACAGACAGAAAGTGATCCCTTCCACTGTGGTTGCCAGATCTGTCAGAAGGATGTCCCAGTGCAACGTTTAAAAAAGGGCAGACAGTTCTCAGCCGTTTGACTTTGGTTTGGAGATATAGACTGATAGCAGAGTACACACCTAATGGATTACTACACAGCAGTGGAGGCTGGTGGGAGGAGCTATAGACTGATAGCAGAGTACACACCTAATGGATTACTACACAGCAGTGGAGGCTGGTGGGAGGAGCTATAGACTGATAGCAGAGTACACACCTAATGGATTACTACACAGCAGTGGAGGCTGGTGGGAGGAGCTATAGACTGATAGCAGAGTACACGCCTAATGGATTACTACACAGCAGTGGAGGCTGGTGGGAGGAGCTATAGACTGATAGCAGAGTACACACCTAATGGATTACTACACAGCAGTGGAGGCTGGTGGGAGGAGCTATAGACTGATAGCAGAGTACACACCTAATGGATTACTACACAGCAGTGGAGGCTGGTGGGAGGAGCTATAGACTGATAGCAGAGTACACACCTAATGGATGACTACACAGCAGTGGAGGCTGGTGGGAGGAGCTATAGACTGATAGCAGAGTACACACCTAATGGATTACTACACAGCAGTGGAGGCTGGTGGGAGGAGCTATAGACTGATAGCAGAGTACACGCCTAATGGATTACTACACAGCAGTGGAGGCTGGTGGGAGGAGCTATAGACTGATAGCAGAGTACACACCTAATGGATTACTACACAGCAGTGGAGGCTGGTGGGAGGAGCTATAGACTGATAGCAGAGTACACACCTAATGGATTACTACACAGCAGTGGAGGCTGGTGGGAGGAGCTATAGACTGATAGCAGAGTACACACCTAATGGATTACTACACAGCAGTGGAGGCTGGTGGGAGGAGCTATAGACTGATAGCAGAGTACACACCTAATGGATTACTACACAGCAGTGGAGGCTGGTGGGAGGAGCTATAGACTGATAGCAGAGTACACACCTAATGGATTACTACACAGCAGTGGAGGCTGGTGGGAGGAGCTATAGACTGATAGCAGAGTACACGCCTAATGGATTACTACACAGCAGTGGAGGCTGGTGGGAGGAGCTATAGACTGATAGCAGAGTACACGCCTAATGGATTACTACACAGCAGTGGAGGCTGGTGGGAGGAGCTATAGACTGATAGCAGAGTACACACCTAATGGATTACTACACAGCAGTGGAGGCTGGTGGGAGGAGCTATAGACTGATAGCAGAGTACACACCTAATGGATTACTACACAGCAGTGGAGGCTGGTGGGAGGAGCTATAGACTGATAGCAGAGTACACGCCTAATGGATTACTACACAGCAGTGGAGGCTGGTGGGAGGAGCTATAGACTGATAGCAGAGTACACACCTAATGGATTACGACACAGCAGTGGAGGCTGGTGGGAGGAGCTATAGACTGATAGCAGAGTACACACCTAATGGATTACTACACAGCAGTGGAGGCTGGTGGGAGGAGCTATAGACTGATAGCAGAGTACACACCTAATGGATTACTACACAGCAGTGGAGGCTGGTGGGAGGAGCTATAGACTGATAGCAGAGTACACACCTAATGGATTACTACACAGCAGTGGAGGCTGGTGGGAGGAGCTATAGACTGATAGCAGAGTACACACCTAATGGATTACTACACAGCAGTGGAGGCTGGTGGGAGGAGCTATAGACTGATAGCAGAGTACACACCTAATGGATGACTACACAGCAGTGGAGGCTGGTGGGAGGAGCTATAGACTGATAGCAGAGTACACGCCTAATGGATTACTACACAGCAGTGGAGGCTGGTGGGAGGAGCTATAGACTGATAGCAGAGTACACGCCTAATGGATTACTACACAGCAGTGGAGGCTGGTGGGAGGAGCTATAGACTGATAGCAGAGTACACACCTAATGGATTACGACACAGCAGTGGAGGCTGGTGGGAGGAGCTATAGACTGATAGCAGAGTACACACCTAATGGATTACTACACAGCAGTGGAGGCTGGTGGGAGGAGCTATAGACTGATAGCAGAGTACACACCTAATGGATGACTACACAGCAGTGGAGGCTGGTGGGAGGAGCTATAGAGGGACGGGCTCATTGTAATGGCTGGAATGGAATTCATGGAACGGTATCAAATATATGGAAATCACGTTTGACTCCATTCCCTTTATTCCATTCCAGCCATCCTATAGCTCCTCCCACCTGCCTCCACTGCCACACAGCCTATCCCGACTTCTTCCCCATATTTCTATCACATTTAGATGGCCACTCAATGGACACTTTCATCCAAAGCAAATCACAAACTCCCATGTTTACACTGAACTGCTGTCTCCTATCCTATTGCCCCAACTCAACCCTTGTCCCTAACCCCTCAGGCACTTGTGTAGATGTTAGTGGATTGTATGTATAAACAAAATATACCAACGTACCCTCCTATAGGCCAGGAGGACTTTGCATCAGTTTTACTGTGTGCCGAAAGAGTAAGGGCAATGGGTTGATTTAGGATGCAGTTTGATAGTATAGAAGATACTTAATGGATCAAGTATTTATCTTTTCTTTTCACCTGCTGTCTGACTGGCTGTGTCCCAACCTGTGACCTGTTCATGGGACTCCACCACTCTGTCCCCTGATGTGGGACCTATCCCTGGGACACTCACTCACTCCAGCGCCATGGCCCCTGATGTGGGACCTATTCCTGGGACACTCAATCTGTCTACCACCACTGTCAGCGCTTGGCGTTAATTGCCACCCAGAGCCACCCAGGGCTGAATTACCTCACACACACCACACCACACCACACCACACCACACCACACCACACCACACCACACACATGTAAACGCTCACACATGCACAAAACATTAATGGTATCTGCGGGTATACATGACACATACACACTGAGTGTACAAAACATTAAGAACACCTGCTCTTCCCACGACATAGACTGACCAGGTGAATCCAGGTGAAAGCTATGATCCCGTATTGATGTCACTTGTTAAATCCACTTCAATCAGTGTAGATGAAGGGGAGAGAGGTTAAAGAATGATTTCTAAGCCTTGAGACAATTGAGACATGGATTGTGTATGTGCACCTTTGAACGGGGGATGATAGTAGGTGCCAGGTGCACCGGTTTGTGTCAAGAACTGCAACCCTGCTGGGTTTTACACGCTCAACAGTTTCCTGTGTGCATCAAGAATGGTTCACCACCCAAAGGACATCCAGCCAACTTGACAAAACTGTGGGAAGCATTGGAGTCAACATGGGCCAGCATCCCTGTGGAATGCATTCGACACCTTGTAGAGTCCATGCCCTGATGAATTGAGGCTGTTCTGAAGGCAAAATAAAGTGTTCCTAATGTTTTGTACACTCAGTGTAATGCAGAATATTTATTTCAGAGAGGGTACTAATAGCAACCTGCGAGGAGGATCTGTAGGGGCGGACCCAGGGATACCTGGCTGGGTTATTGGTCGGCGTCTGCGGAAGACAATAGCCTTTCCTTTTGGCTGTCTGGCCCAGAGCCAGCACAGTTCCTAATGGAGGATTCAACACTCACCTTGACCCTGTCAGCAGTCTGCTCTAATAGCTTGTATCTGGCTCATACTCTCTCTGGTGTATAGGACAGCAACAAAAACATGTCCAACCCAGGCAGTTCTTTAATAAGAAGAAATTATTTGGTGGGTGATTGTATTTGTAATATTTCACACACGTATGAATTGGAATACAGTGCCACTGACACGGCCTGCAACCAAAACATGCGGCCTCTCCTTCACTGCAGCCGAGGTGAGTAAAACATTTAAACGTGTTAACCCTCGCAAGGCTGCACGCCCAGACGGCATCCCCAGCCGCGCCCTCAGAGCATGCGCAGACCAGCTGGCTGGTGTGTTTACGGACATATTCAATCAATCCCTATCCCAGTCTGCTGTCCCCACATGCTTCAAGAGGGCCACCATTGTTCCTGTTCCCAAGAAAGCTAAGGTAACTGAGCTAAACGACTAACCGCCCCGTAGCACTCACTTCCGTCATCATGAAGTGCTTTGAGAGACTAGTCAAGGACCATATCACCTCCACCCTACCTGACACCCTAGACCCACTCCAATTTGCTTACCGCCCAAATAGGTCCACAGACGATGCAATCTCAACCACACTGCACACTGCCCTAACCGATCTGGACAAGAGGAATACCTATGTGAGAATGCTGTTCATCGACTACAGCTCGGCATTTAACACCATAGTACCCTCCAAGCTCGTCATCAAGCTCAAGACCCTGGGTCTCGACCCCGCCCTGTGCAACTGGGTACTGGACTTCCTGACGGGCCGCCCCCAGGTGGTGAGGGTAGGCAACAACATCTCCACCCCGCTGATCCTCAACACTGGGGCCCCACAAGGGTGCGTTCTGAGCCCTCTCCTGTACTCCCTGTTCACCCACGACTGCGTGGCCACGCACGCCTCCAACTCAATCATCAAGTTTGAGGACGACACAACAGTGGTAGGCTTGATTACCAACAATGACGAGACGGCCTACAGGGAGGAGGTGAGGGCCCTCGGAGTGTGGTGTCAGGAAAATAACCTCACACTCAACGTCAACAAAACTAAGGAGATGATTGTGGACTTCAGGAAACAGCAGAGGGAACACCCCCCTATCCACATCGATGGAACAGTAGTGGAGAGGGTAGCAAGTTTTAAGTTCCTCGGCATACACATCACAGACAAACTGAATTGGTCCACCCACACAGACAGCATCGTGAAGAAGGCGCAGCAGTGCCTCTTCAACCTCAGGAGGCTGAAGAAATTTGGCTTGTCACCAAAAGCACTCACAAACTTCTACAGATGCACAATCGAGAGCATCCTGGCGGGCTGTATCACCGCCTGGTACGGCAACTGCTCCGCCCTCAACCATAAGGCTCTCCAGAGGGTAGTGAGGTCTGCACCACGCATCACCGGTGGCAAACTACCTGCCCTCCAGGACACCTACACCACCCGATGTTACAGGAAGGTCATAAAGATCATCAAGGACATCAACCACCCGAGCCACTGCCTGTTCACCCCGCTTATCATCCAGAAGACGAGGTCAGTACAGTAGCATCAAAACTGGGACCGAGAGACTGAAAAACAGCTTCTATCTCAAGGCCATCAGACTGTTAAACAGCCACCACTAACATTGAGTGGCTGTTGCCAACACACTGACTCAACTCCAGCCACTTTAATAATGGGAATGGGTGGGAAATGATGTAAAATATATCACTAGCCACTTTAAACAATGCTACCTAATATAATGTTTACATACCCTACATTATTCATCTCATATGTATACGTATATGCTGTACTCTATATCATCTACTGCATCTTTATGTGTCCTTCTGTAGCTCAGTTGGTAGAGCATGGCGCTTGTAACGCCAGGGTAGTGGGTTCGATTCCCGGGACCACCCATACGTAGAATGTATGCACACATGAGTAAGTCGCTTTGGATAAAAGCGTCTGCTAAATGGCATATATTATATTATTATTATACATGTATCACTAGCCACTTTAACTATGCCACTTTGTTTATATACTCATCTCATATGTATATACTGTACTCGATACCATCTACTGTATCTTGCCTATGCCGCTCTGTACCATCACTCATTCATATATCTTTATGTACATATTCTTTATCCCCTTACACTTGTGTGTATAAGACAGTAGTTTTGGAATTGTTAGTTGGTTATTACTGCATTGTCGGAACTAGAAGCACAAGCATTTCGCTACACTCGCATTAACATCTGCTAACCATGTGTATGTGACAAATAAAATTTGATTTGATTTGGAAATGTGTGTTTTTACATATTCCAACTCCCACTGAGACACATTCAGAGAGTGGGGTCACAGCCAGCCATTGTGAAGGCACATCAACAAGGTTATTTTCACCTTGTCACTGCAGGGATCCAAACTAGCGACCTTAACAGTTACTGTCCCAACGCTCTAACCACTAGGCTACCTGCTGTATCTAGGCTTGTACTCTGCTGCATAGGGCAGCAACAAAGGATCTCTACTCCTGGCAGACTGGCAGTTTTATCCACAGAGAGATCTGTGTTGGCCCAAGTGTTTTTCCCACCTGAACTTGATCCCCCTTTTTAGGGAATCATCATCTCTCTTGTTATGGATGGGGACAAAGTGGGTGTTGTCGTTGTTCACCGATTTTCTTCTTCTTTCCTTGTTTTTATTCAGGTGTTCCAGCATAATTAGACGCCATCCTTCTTCGTCACCCAGTCCTCTCCTCCTCCATCTTTCTCTCATCACTCCCTTTCTCCCATCTTGTCTACTCCCATACTGAACCATCCATCTCTCTCTCCCCTTTCCTCCTCCCGTTCTCCATTCTTCATCCCCACATCCACCTCTGAACTGCTGTTATCTGTGTCTCTACCTTCCTTCTGTGTTCAACCTTCCTTTCTTCTTTTTGGGGTTCACCCCCCTTCAATAATTTCCCTGCTTCTCTCTCTTCACTCTCTTTCCCGTCCTCTTCCCTCTTTCCCTCCCTTCCTCTCTCCATCCGGCCTCTCTCGGCCTCTGGTAGAGGTCACCATGTGGGCCAACTACATTGTCCAGCCAGAGGAGGATGGCCGTATGGGGGTGGTAGGAGCTGGGGCCCATGGGGGCCTGGCCGGCCTGGCAGGGGTGAAGGGAGGGGGGCGCGCTACGAGGCGGACCCCTAGGATGAGTGACAGCCAGGAGGGGAAGATCAAGCTGGCGTTCTTTGTGGCCATTGTGGGTGTGACCCTGACAGTGTTGGGGGTGGGAACAGAGTTCTGGGTGGAGCTGGCCACGCCCAAGACCTGGAGTAACAACCAGACGTGTCAGACAGCCCACTACGGCCTGTGGAAGGGGTGTACCCGCACCCTGTGGGTGGACGACATCGACCCCGAGAGAGAGAGCTGCGGCCCCGCCGATCTGCCCGGAGGTGAGGAACCTGTCTGTCTGTCTGTCTGTCTGTCTGTCTGTCTGTCTGTCTGTCTGTCTGTCTGTTTGTTGCATTAGGGCAGGCCATGAGTTGATTTTGGGGACAGGTTAGTTCATATCCTTAGTCTCATTTTGATGACAACACTTTAAAAATGGATTCTGACTAGAGGGAGTAAAGCTACGACCGGAAGGGATTATTTCAGAGCAGGTTAGGAGAATTAATGTGGCAGGTTAGGAGACTTAGGTTAAGGTTAGGAAAAGGGTTAGGGTTAGGAAAAGGGTTTAGGGTTACCTAAAATGCTCTCCTAACCTGTAAAGAAAAGCCTCTTCCGGTCATAGCTGGACTCAAATCACAACCGCAGAGATGGAGGTAACGATGGTGGTAACTGGGGCACTGATTTCATGACCAACCCCTGATTGCACTGCAGTGCTGTGTGTGTTAGTTAGGGCTTCCCCCCCTTCCTCTGTAATGATCTGTAAACATAGGATAGGTGGAAGCAATGTGTTGGATGTCTCCCAGGAATGTGCATCAATGCAGCATCAATATGTAGGTGTGTGTATGCATGTGTACATTGTATGTATGCGTGTGCGTGCCCTTTGTCTGTGTGTGCGCGAGTGTGCTTATGCAAACGTGTGTGACTGGGAGGCGTGTATGCCAGCTTTGCTGCGTGTGTATCTGGGTCATCCTACAGATAATGTGCAAATTGAGTCCTTAAAGGTATACTGCTTTGAAATGGAGCCAGTCTGAATTTGACAAATCTGAATGTGGCTACTGGTCTGTCTGTTAGTTATCTAGCTATAGGCATCAGATTTTTATAATCGTTGGTGAGTCAGAAAAGGATGTTTCCAGTATCCTTGTAAAGATCCAAACTTTCAGTGTGTTTATATAAGACAGACGCTTCCCTTTTACTGCATGATGGAGCTTCGTATTTCGGAATATTTCAATGGATTGTCATTATTACTATTTCATTTAAATTTCTTTCAGTTTTAGAATTTCCCTTTCTTGAATGATCAGTCAAATATATTTTGATTGCAGGTATTCTTCATTATAGTGTTTTTTTTCATAAAGTCTTCTCTATAAAAAACTAAAAATATTTTTATACATTTCAAGAAAAGAAAGCTAATAAACTATGATTTTCAGCCACTTCCTCCATCTTGTACTGTTACGTTCCTCCATGTAAGTCTGTTATCTATGGAATGACCCGTTTCTGTCTGTAGGGATCGTCCAGTGGTGGATGAATGCAGGTATTAAAGCACTTGTCCCACAGAGGGGGCCAGACAGGGCCTACGGTAGGATGAGGTAGCCATCTCCTGTATTCGTGCTTTATCTGTCAGAATAGTCTGATATTCGGCCAAATCAAATATATTTAAATATAGCCCTTCTTACATCAGCTGATATATCAAAGTGCTGTACAGAAACTCAGCCTAAAACCCCAAACAGCAAGCAATGCAGGTGTAGAAGCACGGTGGCTAGGAAAAACTCCCTAGAAAGGCCAAAAAGAAAGGAAGAAACCTAGAGAGGAACCAGGCTATGAGGGGTGGCCAGTCCGCTTCTGGCTGTGCCGGGTGGAGATTATAGCTGAACATTGGCCAAGATGTTCAAATGTTCATAAATGACCAGCATGGTCAAACAATAATAATCACAGTAGCTGTCAGCACCTCAGGAGTAAATGTCATTTGGCTTTTCATAGCCAGTCTTTGAGAGTATCTTTACCGCTCCTGCTGTCTCTAGAGAGTTGAAAATAGCAAGTCTGGGACAAGTAGCACGTCCGTTGAACAGGTCAGGGTTCCATAGCCGCAGGCAGAACAGTTGAAACTGGAGCAGCAGCACGGCCAGGTGGACTGGGGACAGCAAGGAGTCATCATGCCAGGTAGTCCTGGGGCATGGTCCTAGGTCTCAGGTCCTCCGAGAGAGAGAAAGAAAGAGAGAAAGAGAGAATTAGAGAGAGCATACTTAAATTCACCCAGGACACCAGATAAGACAGGAGAAATACTCCAGATATAACAGACTGACCCTAGCCCCCCGACACATAAACTACTGCAGCATAAATACTGGAGGCTGAGACAGGAGGGGTCAGGAGACACTGTGGCCCCATCCCATGATATGCCCGGACAGGGCCAAACAGGAAGGATATAACCCCACCCACTTTGCCAAAGCACATCCCCCACACCACTAGGGGGATATCTTCAACCACCAACTTACCATCCTGAGACGAGGCCGAGTATAGCCCACAAAGATCTCCACCACGGCACAACCCAGGCTAGGAGTGGTTGGCATTGATACACTAGCAATGATGTATGTATTGTTTTTAATAGGATGTATATATATTTGACGTTGTATAAATATAAAATAGCTTTATTTAATTTTGCAGTCTTGATTTAGCTTGCTTTATTAGGATGGATGAATCCTATGAATGTTAATATCTATTACAATGTAGATTACACGCTATATCCATCTGGTGCATTGTTTATCAGCCTCCGGTATTTTAGAGGGCTGATTCACCTTGGATGTCTAGTCGATAAACATCTATGTCTGACTCACCTTGTGTGTCTTGTCTAGCAGATAAACATCTGTGTTTACGATGACGGTCTGTGTGTTGGAGTAGAGTCAGTATCTATTCTGACACTTCCTTGTCTCCGTGCGTCAAAACACTGTTGGCCCACAGTGCCTGACAGACAGGCTGTGCTGTGTGTGTGTGTGTGTGTGTGTGGACTTCTCATGTTTGGAGAAAAACAACTGTTTCTCCGTCTGTGCGTCTCTATTTCACATTCATGTTTACATGCCCCTGGCGCCTGTCCCTGGGAAACAACATCACAGTCATTCTCTGTCACTGTCTGTCAGTGCCAGACCAACTAATACATCATACAACACTCACTGCTACTGTACATTACCATAACCTCTGATAAACTGACTAAGCCACTCAGGTGGACTAGTGGACAGGAGTGCAGAAGGACAGGTGGACCGGTGGACAGGAGGGCAGGTGGACAGGTAGACAGGTGGAGAGCTTGAGAGGTAGATCTCACTATAAATCAGTGGTCATAATATACACGTTTCCTGTAATGCACCAGTGTTGCAGACAGAATAGCATTAAGGTTGATAGGAGAGTCTGCTGTATGTGTTTGTACTTGTGTGTTTGATTTTACTATCCTTGTGGTGACCAGAAGTCAAACAGCCTAAAATAACCTTTTCCTTAAGGTTTACGGGTAGGGTTTGGGGCTAAGGTTAGGGGAAATAGGATTTTGAATGGGAATCAGTTGTTTGGTCCCCACATGGATAGTAAAACTAACATGTGTGTGTGGCTGTGTGTTTGTGGGTCCCTCTGTGTCTCTGACCACACAGAGTATGCAGGGGTGACTACCAGACAGGGGGACCGAGGAAGAACAGCAGAGGACGAGAGAAAAATATATTTATCTATCTCATATATATATATATCTATATAAAGAGAGAGAGGAAGAGCAGCAGAGGATGAGAGAATATACACTGCTCAAAAAAATAAAGGGAACACTAAAATAACACATCCTAGATCTGAATGAATGAAATATTCTTATTAAATACTTTTTTCTTTACATAGTTGAATGTGCTGATAACAAAATCACACACAAATTATCAATGGAAATCAAATTTATCAACCCATGGAGGTCTGGATTTGGAGTCACACTCAAAATTAAAGTGGAAAACCACACGACAGGCTGATCCAACTTTGATGTAATGTCAAAATAAGGCTCAGTAGTGTGTGTGGCCTCCACGTGCCTGTATGACCTCCCTACAACGCCTGGGCATGCTCCTGATGAGGTGGCGGATGGTCTCCTGAGGGATCTCCTCCCAGACCTGGACTAAAGTATCCGCCAACTCCTGGACAGTCTGTGGTGCAACGTGGCGTTGGTGGATGGAGCGAGACATGATGTCCCAGATGTGCTCAATTGGATTCAGGTCTGGGGAACGGGCGGGCCAGTCCATAGCATCAATGCAGATGCAAAGTAGATGTCCTAACCGAGTTGCCAAAACTGTAGTTTGTTAACAAGACATTTGTAGAGTGGTTGAAAAACAAGTTTTAATGACTCCAACCTGAGTGTATGTAAACTTCCGACTTCAACTGGGTGTATGTGTGTGTTTGTGTGTGTGTATATGTGTGTGTATATATATATATATATATATATATATATATATATATATATACAGTCCCTTGCAAAAGTATTCGGCCCCCTTGAACTTTGCGACCTTTTGCCACATTTCAGGCTTCAAACATAAAGATATAAAACTGTATTTTTTTGTGAAGAATCAACAACAAGTTGGACACAATCATGAAGTGGAACGACATCTATTGGATATTTCAAACTTTTTTAACAAATCAAAAACTGAATAATTGGGCGTGCAAAATTATTCAGCCCCTTTACTTTCAGTGCAGCAAACTCTCTCCAGAAGTTCAGTGAGAATCTCTGAATGATCCAATGTTGACCTAAATGACTAATGATGATAAATACAATCCACCTGTGTGTAATCAAGTCTCCGTATAAATGCACCTGCACTGTGATAGTCTCAGAGGTCCGTTAAAAGCGCAGAGAGCATCATGAAGAACATGGAACACACCAGGCAGGTGTCAGTCGTATATTGCACAAATCTGGCCTTTATGGAAGTGTGGCAAGAAGAAAGCTATTTCTTAAAGATATCCATAAAAAGTGTTGTTTAAAGTTTGCCACAAGCCACCTGGGAGACACACCAAACATGTGGAAGAAGGTGCTCTGGTCAGATGAAATCAAAATATAACATTTAGGCAACAATGCAAAACGTTATGTTTGGCGTAAAAGCAACACAGCTCATCACCCTGAACACACCATCCCCACTGTCAAACATGGTGGTGGCAGCATCATGGTTTGGGCCTGCTTTTCTTCAGCAGGGACAGGGAAGATGGTTAAAATTGATGGGAAGATGGATGGAGCCAAATACAGGACCATTCTCGAAGAAAACCTGACCTGAGACTGGGACGGAGATTTGTCTTCCAACAAGACAATGCCCCAAAACATAAAGCAAAATCTACAATGGAATGGTTCAAAAATAACATATCCAGGTGTTAGAATGGCCAAGTCAAAGTCCAGACCTGAATCCAATCGAGAATCTGTGGAAAGAACTGAAAACTGCTGTTCACAAATGTTCTCCATCCAACCTCACTGAGCTCGAGCTGTTTTGCAAGGAGGAATGGGAAAAAAATGTCAGTCTCTCGATGTGCAAAACTGATAGAGACATACCCCAAGCGACTTACAGCTGTAATCACAGCAAAAGGTGACGCGACAAAGTATTAACTTAAGGGGGCTGAATAATTTTGCACACACAATTTTTCAGTTTTTGATTTGTTAAAAAAGTTTGAAATATCCAATAAATGTCGTTCCACTTCATGATTGTGTCCCACTTGTTGTTGATTCTTCACAAAAAAATACAGTTTTATATCTTTATGTTTGAAGCCTGAAATGTGGCAAAAGGTCGCAAAGTTCAAGGGGGCCGAATACTTTCGCAAGGCACTGTATGTATATGTATGTATATGAGAGAGAGAGGAATAGCAGCAGAGGACGAGATAATATATATAGTGTGTATATATATACAGTGGGGCAAAAAAGTATTTAGTCAGCCACCAATTGTGCAAGTTCTCCCACTTAAAAAGATGAGAGGCCTGTAATTTTCATCATAGGTACACTTCAACTATGACAGACAAAATGAGAAAAATACATCCAGAAAATCACATTGTAGGATTTTTTATGAATTTATTTGCAAATTATGGTGGAAAATAAGTATTTGGTCAATAACAAAAGTTTAGCTCAATACTTTGTTATATACCCTTTGTTGGCAATGACAGAGGTCAAATGTTTTCTGTAAGTCTTCTCAAGGTTTTCACACACTGTTGCTGGTATTTTGGCCCATTCCTCCATGCAGATATCCTCTAGAGCAGTGATGTTTTGGGGCTGTTGCTGGGCAACACAGACTTTCAACTCCCTCCAAAGATGTTCTATGGGGTTGAGATCTGGAGACTGGCTAGGCCACTCCAGGACCTTGAAATGCTTCTTACGAAGCCACTCCTTCGTTGCCCGGGCGGTGTGTTTGGGATCATTGTCATGCTGAAAGACCCAGCCACGTTTCATCTTCAATGCCCTTGATGATGGAAGGAGGTTTTCACTCAAAATCTCACGGTACATGGCCCCATTCATTCTTTCCTTTACACGGATCAGTCGTCCTGGTCCCTTTACAGAAAAACAGCCCCAAAGCATGATGTTTCCACCCCCATGATTCACAGTTGAGTTTTTACCAAAAAGTTATATTTTGATTTCATCTGACCATATGACATTCTCCCAATCTTCTTCTGGATCATCCAAATGCTCTCTTGCAAACTTAAGACGGGCCTGGACATGTACTGGCTTAAGCAGGGGGACACGTCTGGCACTGCAGGATTTGAGTCCCTGGCGGCGTAGTGTGTTACTGATGGTAGGCTTTGTTACTTTGGTCCCAGCTCTCTGCAGGTCATTCACTAGGTCCCCCCGTGTGGTTCTGGGATTTTTGCTCACCGTTCTTGTGATCATTTTGACCCCACGGGGTGAGATCTTGCGAGGAGCCCCAGATCGAGGGAGATTATCAGTGGTCTTGTATGTCTTCCATTTACTAATAATTGCTCCCACAGTTGATTTCTTCAAACCAAGCTGCTTACCTATTGCAGATTCAGTCTTCCCAGCCTGGTGCAGGTCTACAATTTTGTTTCTGGTGTCCTTTGACAGCTCTTTGGTCTTGGCCATAGTGGAGTTTGGAGTGTGACTGTTTGAGGTTGTGGACAGGTGTCTTTTACACTCATAACAAGTTCAAACAGGTGCCATTAATACAGGTAACGAGTGGAGGACAGAGGAGCCTCTTAAAGAAGAAGTTACAGGTCTGTGAGAGCCAGAAATCTTGCTTGTTTGTAGGTGACCAAATACTTATTCAGGATTCTTTTCTTCTCATTTTGTCTGTCATAGTTGAAGTGTACCTATGATGAAAATTACAGGCATCTCATCTTTTTAAGTGGGAGAACTTGCACAATTGGTGGCTGACTAAATACTTTTTTGCCCCACTGTAAATATATAAAGGCAGAGAGAGGAAGAGTGTCTGTCTAATGCAGTATTAACCAAGCCCCTGTAATCTTCTCTTTTCCTTCCTTCATCTCGTTCACCTCCCTCTCATCTGTCTCCCTCTTTCTCTTTGTTCTCACCCCTCCCTCCATCTGCCCACTCTATCACTCCCTCCCTATCTCTCCTTCCCCCTCTTTCTCATGCTCTCTCCGTTCTCTCTCTCTCTCCTTCTGTCTCTTCCTCCTTACAAATGTCTTGCTTTCTCTCCCCCACCTGCCCCCTCTTTCTATCTCTCCTTCTCCCTCTCTTCCATCACCCCTCTCTCTCTCCTTCTCTTTCGTGGCACCATATGTGCTGTGGATGTGCTGTGAATATGGGACTGTGTAGAGCAGTGAGCAGTGTTTCTCATGTTGCTCACACGACACAACAGATAAAATGTGTCTTCATGTCTAGGAGGACAGAGGGGATGGATGCACAGGGACCAGCAATATACTCTGTCTGTGTGATTTTCCCTCTCTGTTTCTCTTCTCAGAATCCAACTGCACTTACTTCAAATTCTTCACCAATGGACACAACGCAGTCATATTTAAGAAGACGACCCACAAGAGTAAGTCAGCATCTTAAGTCTCGTCTCTGCCGCCTCCCCCTCTTTCTCTCCCTCTCACCTTCTCTCCTTCTCTCCCTCTCTCCCCCTCCTTCTCTCCCTCTCACCTTCTCTCTCCTTCTCTCCCTCTCTCCCCCTCCTTCTCTCCCTCTCACCTTCACTCTCTTTCTCACAGTGCTGTATTTATCCCCTGTGATGTCACTCTCAGATGCACAATGCTCACTGAGGTGTAACTCTGCCCTCCCTAATTCTCCCCTGTCTTCCTCTCCAACACCTCTTCACTCTTTCTCTAACCACTTCTCCCTCTATTCACTTCCTCTCCATCCCTCTCTCCTCCTCCTCTCATTCTGTCTCCCCCCTCTCTCTTCCCCCTCCCCACTCTCTCTCCAGACCTGAACATAGCGGCTGCTATCCTCGCAATGATAGCTCTGTCTATGATGGTGATGGGAGCCATCTGTATCACCATGTCCCTCAGTAAAGGAGTGCCCTTCTTCCTCAAGCCCGCCTCCTTCTGCTTCATCCTATCAGGTAAGGGGAAATAGACTACAAAGAGAGCAGTCACTATTCTGGGTGTAGACTTAGACCTCCCTGTAGGGAAATAAACAATCAAAAATGTACATTAAACTCACAAAAGTTCAAAAAAAATTAAAATATTTCAAATGTCATATTATGTCTATATACAGTGTTGTAATTATGTGCAAATGACAACATGGACAATTAATACACATTAAATATAGGTTGTATTTACAATTGTGTTTGTTCTTCACTGGTTGCCCTTTGCTTGTGGCAACAGTTCACAGATAGTGCTGCTGTGATGGCACACTGTTGTATTTTACGCAATAGATATGGGAGTTTATCAAAATTGGATTTGTTTTTCGAATTATTTGTGGGTCTGTGTAATCTGAGGGAAATATGTGTCTCTAATATTGTCATACATTTGGCAGGAGGTTAGGAAGTGCAGCTCAGTTTCCACCTCATTTTGGGGCATTGTGCACATAGCCTGCCTTCTCTTAAGAGCCAGGTCTGCCTACGGCTCCCTCTCTCAATAGCAAAGCTATGCTCACTGAGTCTGTACACAGTCAAAGATTTCCTTAATTTGGGTCAGTCACAGTGGTCTGTGTACTCTCTGTTTAGTGCCAAATAGCATTCCAGTTTGCTGTTTTTTTTGTAAATTCTTTCCAATGTGTAATTTATCTTTTTGTTTTGTCATGATTTGGTTGGGGACAGAAGCACCAGATCATCAGCAAACAGTAGACATTTCACTTCAGATTCTAGTAGGATGATGCCGGGTGCTGCAGACTGTTCTAGTGCCCTCACCAATTCGTTGATATATATACAGTGGGGAGAACAAGTATTTTATACACTGCTGATTTTGCAGGTTTTCCTACTTACAAAGCAAGTAGAGGCCTGTAATGTTTATCATAGGTACTCTTCAACTGTGAGAGATGGAATCTAAAACAAAAATCCAGAAAATCACATTATATGATTTTTAAGTAATTATTTTGCATTTTATTGCATGACATAAGTATTTGATCACCTACCAACCAGTAGGAATTCCGGCTCTCACAGACTTGTTAGTTTTTCTTTAAAAAGCCCTCCTGTTCTCCACTCATTACCTGTATTAACTGCACCTGTTTGAACTCATTACCTGTATTAAAGACACCTGTCCACACACTCTATCAACCTCTCCACAATGGCCAAGACCAGAGAGCTGTGTAAGGACATCAGGGATAAAATTGTAGACCTGCACAAGGCTGGGATGGGCTACAGGACAATAGGCAAGCAGCTTGGTGAGAAGGCAACGACTGTTGGCGCAATTATTAGAAAATGGGGGAAGTTCAAGATGATGGTCAATCACCTTCGGTCTGGGGCTCCATGCAAGGTCTCACCTCGTGGGGCATCAATGAGGAAGGTGAGGGATCAGTCCAGAACTACACAGCAGGACCTGGTCAATGACCTGAAGAGAGCTGGGACAACAGTCTCAAAGAAAACCATTAGTAACACACTACGCCGTCATTGATTAAAATCCTGCAGCGCACGCAAGGTTCCCCTGCTCAAGCCAGCGCATGTCCAGGCCCGTCTGAAGTTTGCCAATGACCACCTGGATGATCCAGAGGAGGAATGGGAGAAGGTCATGTGGTCTGATGAGAAAGAAATAGAGCTTTTTGGTCTAAACTCCACTCGCTGTGTTTGGAGGAAGAAGAAGGATTAGTACAACCCAGAACACCATCCCAACCATGAAGCATGGAGGTGGAAACATCATTCTTTGGGGATGCTTTTCTGCAAAGGGGACAGGACGACTGCACCGTATTGAGGGGAGGATGGATGGGGCCATGTATCGCAAGATCTTGGCCAACAACCTCCTTCCCTCTGTAAGAGCATTTTCCAGCATGACAACGACCCGAAACACACAGCCAAGGCAACTAAGGAGTGGCTCCATTAGAAGCATCTCAAGGTCCTGGTGTGGCCTAGCCAGTCTCCAGACCTGAACCCAATAGAAAATCTTTGGAGGGAACTGAAAGTCCGTATTGACCACCGACAGCCCCGAAACCTGAAGGATCTGGAGAAGGTCTGTATGGAGGAGTGGGCCAAAATCCCTGCTGCAGTGTGTACAAACCTGATCAAGAACTACAGGAAACGTATGATCTCTGTAATTGCAAACAAAGGTTTCTGTACCAAATATCAAGTTCTGCTTTTCTGATGTATCAAATACTTATGTCATGCAATATAATGCAAATTAATTACTTAATAATCATACAAAATGATTTTCTGGATTTTTGTTTAAGATTCCGTCTCTCACAGCTGAAGTGTACCTATGATAAAAAGTACAGACCTCTACAAAATCAGCAGTGCAGTTCTACCCACTGTGTGCGCGTGTGTATATATATATATATATATGTGGTCCTTCTGTATATATGTGGTCCTTCTGTAGCTCAGTTGGTAGAGCATGGCGCCTGTAACGCCAGGGTAGTGGGTTCGATTCCCGGGACCACCCATACGTAGAATGTATGCACACATGACTGTAAGTCGCTTTGGATAAAAGCGTCTGCTAAATGGCATTTATTTATATTTATTATATATGTGTATATATATATATATATATATATATATATATATATATATATATGTGTATGTTGAAGAGCGTGGGGCTTAAGATGCATCCCTGTCTCACCCCACGGCACTGTGGAAAGAAATGTGTGTTTTCTGCCTCATACTTGTTTGTGTACATGGATTTTATAACATTGTATGCTTTTCCCTCAACACCACTTTCCATCAATTTGTATAGCTCTCTCTCCCCTCATACCTACTCTGTCTCACCTTCCTACTCCTTCTCCCCCTCTCCCTCCCTCTACATCCATTCCCCATCCCCACTTCCTCCCTCCCTCCCTCCCTCTCTCCCTCAGGTCTACTGGTCCTGCTGTCTATACTGGTGTTTCACCAGTCAGTGTTGGCCCTGTTGTCATCTGACCACTCCATACCGCTCCACCACGAGCTCTCCTGGTCCGTGACCTGTGTGGGCTTCGCTGGGGCCATCCTCATCATGGGGGGGATCCTTTTCCTGATCCTCTCCCTCCCTTATAGCTCCTGGGCGAAATGTCTGCCTCAATGCAACAGCAGCACTACCTAGCACAATGGAGGCCCAAAAGAGGCCCAAAAGCACATAACTGGGGGAAAAATGTTTAGTTTTATACCAGGATTGCAATCAAACTCCAGTCCTCGAGGGATTTAGTTGCTGGCTTTAGTTGTCAGGTATAAATCAGACACTGATCAGAACAACTACAACCAGTAGACACTGATGCCACCCAGGAGTTGAGTTGGAGACCCCTGTTTATATTGTCAGTTATATTGTAAAACTAGACTGAAAGACTGACTAACTTGTAGGTTGACACAGTGTTTATTTAATGCAATAACAATGATGCTCACTAACTGTGCCTAGAACTCTACAAGCCTGCCCTAAAGCCTGCGACCTTACCAGAAAACACTATGTAGACCACAACTTCCCCACTTTTTGGCATCATGACCAACCTATAGCTTTTAGAAGTTTCTGATGACCTACCAAAGAACAAGCAATGTTTCTAAGCAGAACCCGGTCTTTACCAGGGGGGTAATGCTGGGTTAAACAAAACCAAAGCAGGCTTTGATGTCTTAACTTGTCCATTGACTGCTAACAGGGTGAGGAAACCAATATGTCATTTAGTTATTGAACTAGTTCTTTAAACACAACGCCAACCACACTGTAGTTGTAGATAAAGACCCAGCAGTGGGGTGCAGCATCCTGTCTGTACTATAAACTATGTACTAACCATTACTTATTGATAGTGTTACTTAGCCAATTAAATCACATGGGGGGCTGCTATGGGTAGGTCACTACTGTTGCTAAGGGAGGAGATACTTTATTGTATCCAGGAAGTGGCACAGCCATCCCTGCTACATGAAACGCCTTGCAGGTTGTCACTATTAATCTATTATGAATGATTATGACGCCTTACACTTAATACCTAGAAATAATATATTCTCTATTTATTATCTACACATTGTCCACATGAATGAATGCTGTTTTTAAGTAAGAATGTGTGAATGATTGAATGTATGTATGGACGTATTGTATAGACTCACTTTACAAGCACAGCTCTGTATATAAAATATGTGTTTGTATTTGATTTATACCTGCACATACCTTTTGTTCAAGCTTAGGGGGGTGTTTTTAGTTTTTAGCTTATTCAAACCCTTTTTTCATCATGTGTTTTATTTGTCATAATAAAGCCCACCTTGTCTTTCTCTACCTACATGTTTGTTTGGGGAAATGCACATTGTGCCTAAATGGTCCTATGATCATATGTATGTCTCACTGGGTTTGCTTTTGAAATAAATAGATTTGACGTAAGAAACACTCTCCTACTTTGTCTTGTCTACGAGTCCTTTTCTCCCTTCTAACTTAAATGCAACCCATTTTTGAACCCTTACCAACAGACGTTCCACCCCCCACCCTCTCTCTCTAAAATTAGTACATTGCTCATCCCAGTTGCACTGCAGAGGTTGAGAAACCTTATCCATGAATGTAAACTATGTGCCTCACCGCTACCCTCACCCTTACCCCCACATGCACCTGCACCCCACCTCTCCCAACACCACTTTCTCTCCTGTCTCTCGGGGAGCTCCCCTTCCCAAGCCCCCACCTCTGTTGCCCTCACCCCATTGGCCCAAAGGTGGTGTAATTTATCAGAAGGGTCCTAGAGCCTTCTTTCATTTCGGATCCCTTTCTTTTGGACGCCCTCTACACTAATTGTCCAAGGGAGACCACCAACACACATACACTCTAGCCCTCCAGTGAGCAGAAACTGAAACCAGTGCTGACACGTGACACGGTGTTCAGAAAGTATATATAGCTGTTTAATAGTTCTGCACAGCCTCTTTGACGAGAGCAATCCAAGCACTGCTGGCTTGTACCAGGTGTAAGTGAACCTCAGAGTGTGAAATTTGAGATTTTGGCTGACAAATGTAGTATCACCACCTCTTTTCCAGGCTGGATCTCAACCGGTTGTGATTGGGAGTCCCATAGGGCGGCGCACAATTGGCCCAGCGTCGTCCGGGTTTGGCCGGTATAGACCGTCATTGTCAATATGAATTTGTTCTTAACTGACTTGCCTAGTTTAATAAATAATACAAAAATTCCTGTTAAAATAAATAAAATATTGTGGTCACATTCATTAACAGGATACTGCACTGTATAGTGCAAATAAATGTTTTCACACCTTAGGTCTAAAGTTGTGTCAAGTCTCTCTCTGTCGGTTATTCCTGCTAACTCTCTCTCTCGGTCCATCCCGCTATTCTCTCTCTCTCTCTCTCCATCCCGCTATTGAATCTGGTTTCTGAGCTGGTCATGGGTGTACCTCAGCCACGCTCAAGGTCCTAAACGATATCATAACCTCCATCGATAAGAGACAATACTGTGCAGCCGTATTCATAGACCTCGCCAAGGCTTTCGACTCAGGCAATCACCACATTCTTATCAGCAGACTCAACAGCCTTGGTCTCTCAAATGACTGCCTCGCCTGGTTCACCAACTACTTCTCAGACAGAGTTCAGTGTGTGAAATCAGAGGGCCTGTTGTCTGGACCTCTGGCAGTCTCTATGGGGGTGCCACAGGTTTCAATTCTCGGGTCGACTCTTTTCTCTGTATATATCAATGATGTTGCTCTTGCTACTGGTGAGTCTCTGACCCACCTCTACGCAGACGATACCATTCTGTATACATCTGGCCCTTCTTTGGACACTGTGTTAACAAACCTCCAGACGAGCTTCAACGCCATACAACTCTCCTTCCGTGGCCTCCAACTGCTCTTAAATGCAAGCAAAACTAAATGCATTCTCTTCAACCGATCGCTACCAGCACCTGCCCGCCCGTCAAGCATCACTACTCTGGACGGTTCTGACAAATAGCGAGGTGTTTGGTTAGACTGTAAACTCTCCTTCCAGACTCACATTAAGCATCTCCAATCCAACATTTAATCTAGAATTGGTTTCCTATTTCGCAACAAAGCATCCTACACTCATGCTGCCAAACATACCCTCGTAAAACTGACTTTCCTACCGATTCTTGACTTTGGCGATGTCATTTACAAAATAGCCTCCAACACTCTACTCAGAAAATTGGATGTAGTCTATCTGTTTTGTCACCAAAGCCCCATATACTATCCACCACTGCGACCTGTGTGCTCTCGTTGGCTGGCCCTCACTTCATATTAGTCGCCAAACCCACTGGCTCCAGGTCATCTATAAGTCTTTGCTAGGTAAAGCCCCGCCTTATCTCAGCTCACTGGTCACCATAGCAGCAACTACGAGTAGCACGTGCTCCATCAGGTATATTTCACTGGTCAACCCCAAAGCCAATTCCTCCTTTGGCCGCCTTTCCTTCCAGTTCTCTGCTGCCAATAACTGTAACGAATTGCAAAAATGACTGAAGCTGGAGACTCATATCTCCCTCACTAACTTTAAGCACCAGCTGTCAGAGCAGCTCACAGATCACTGCACCTGTACATAGTACATCTGTAAATAGCCCACCCAACTACCTCATCCCCATACTGTTATTTCATTTTGTTGTTCCTTTGCACCCCAGTCTAGCCTACCTACTTAAATAAAGGTGAAATAAAAAATAAAAATACAATTAATTCCCTTGATCATCTCATGATGTCACTCCTTTAAAGAAAAAAAGAATCAGTCTGTAAATCGGTCTGTTACTGTTTTTTTTATAAACTTCGTGCAATACAGTGTTTTGAGTTTATCACACATTTAGATAAACCATAATCATTTTGTCTAGATATATCTATTCTCAACTACATAGCATTTATGTGGGCAATATGTATACTATCTGTGTGCAGTTTTGTCACATTATTATTTTTTCTCTCAAATGAAATAAAAAAGAAGAAACTAAAATCCAAAAGAATGTGGAAGCGTCAGGTGTTTTCATTTCCTTTCCCCAGTCTGTAATGTAGCGGGGTGTCCAATAGTGTCCATCCCAGTTCTGCCATCACACAATAAAATGAGGTGCAGGAGAGTGTTTACACGTGTATACATTCTCATCAACATAAACAGAAGGGGTCAAAAGGTCAAAGTTCAAGGGTCACGTGGGAAGCACAGTGAGAGTTTTTCGTTGGGGGTGGGGTTCGGATGTTCGTCTCCATGGCGATTCTGTCATGGGTCATGTGACAGAGGAGAAGACATGCCCAAAACAGCTAGGGCAGGGCAGAGGGGAGAGGCAGCGCACCCCATGAGAACTGGGGGGTAGCCTGAACCATACAGAGGATCAAAAACGCATCACCCTCCCCTCCCCTTCCCAAAATACACACATTGTTTTCATACCAGAGGTCCTAAAGAAAGTATCTATAGAGTTTGCAAATATAGGTATGCGTTAATTACAATGTACATGTTTCATTTCAAAAGTTCTCTATAGTGTATTTTAACCCCCCACCTCCATCCACACATTTATTTCATTGACATTTTTCATTGTCAATTTCATTTTAATAATGGATGGATAGCATGTCTGTTGTGTCTGTTCTAAAGAATAATTTTGGGTCTCTCGCTTGTAGAAAATAATGAATAAATGTTTCTCTTCTTTTCTCCAGGTGACAAGTTTCACCTGTTTTCTCTGTACAAATATATCAGTTTCTCTTCTTCTCTCCTCAAGACAGAGGTTTCTGTTAATGCCCAGAAAACAAACATCTTCAACACGACTACAGCTACGACTACTGCTAACATTGATTAGAATGGAACTCAGACTAACATCGGCCCATAGAAAACAGACTCAGAATAACACTGAAGTTGCTCAGTTGCCTCAGTCACTCACTTATTGTAGCCTTCAGTTACAATATTGGAAGACAATGTACAGTATTCACACAACTTAACTGTGTGTTAGAACCAAGGGGTAGAAAATCAAAATAGAGGTAAAAATAAATGAACTGAACTCCACCAAAGAACAAGTTGTAATAATAGTAATAATAATACATTATATATCATTATTATTATTAGATAATAATGAAATCATATAAATCATAATACACACTCGTCTTCTCATACGTTGTAGACACTCATGCTTGACACCAATGACACAGTTACACAGCCCACTGATCATACCAGCGTGTCTGTGTTTAAGAAATTCACAGTAAACGTCGTCAGGATTCAAAATCAGAGTGAAAATTATACAAATCATATCATCATTCAAAAACGATAGCATTGCAAACAGAGCTAGCTCGTAATAACGCTAATAATAATCACAACAACAATTGATGTCAAATAGGATCTTGTTAAATCAGAGTTAGTATTGCACTAAAGAAAGTGGATTGTTTAAAATAGTAGCCCAAGGTTCATCGCGTTGGATCATTAACAAAATAAATAATTTCTAGTGCGTTCAAATAGTAAAATAGTTTTGTTGTTAAAGTTCATTATTGTTGTAATTATTACTTGTTTTCTTTTGTTTTTCAGTGAGATACTGTAGACTAATTATAACAGTGAAAAAAATTATCTTTCCTCTCCATTCCTTTATCTCAATACCCTTTAATACTCCTTTATCCCAATCCCCTCTATATCTTTCTCTCTCTTCCTTCCCTGTCCCCCCCCCCTCCTCTCTACACGGGTGTTGTCTTCCTGTTGAGCGTATTGGAGTTGCTCTCTCTATCTCCCTTTAGCCTGTCCAGCGTTCCCATCCCTCGTTCTCTCTCCACCGTGGACGAGGAGAAGGGTGGGGGCCCCGAGCCCACCGAGTTGCCCATGGGTGCGTTGGAGTTGGAGGAATTCTGGGACAGCGAGGGGTTGTGGGACTTCAGAGAGGGCAGTGTGCCGCTCATCATCACACCCCCTCCTCCCCCTCCTCCCCCGTCCTTGGGGAAGCAGTTGTGGAGCTGGTAGAGGGTGGCGCGGTCCACGGTGCCGTACATGGGGGGCAGGCCAGCCAGCTTGGGGTCGCGGGACAGAGTGTAGAGGGAGATGTCACCCCCTGCTAGGGTGGTGTGGGAGCGAGAGTGAGGGTTGGGCAGCGTGGCCACAGACATGGGCCCCTGGGAGAGCATGGCCGAGGGGGGCAGGCCAAAGTTCTTCCCCCCGCCTCCCCCCACCGGCGAGGGGTCTCGGGAGCGTGAGGGGTCCGTAGAGCGGGATGAGGAGCGGGAGCGACGGCGGAAGCGGTAGCTGGGTAGGCGGAGCATGGCGTGCGTGGTCCCCTTGAAGATGTCAGTGCGCGAGCGGCAGCGAAGCTCCTTGTTCTTTTCGATGTAGATGTTGACGGCCAGAACGCCCACCATCTCAGCCATGATGAAGGACAGGCCTCCGAAGTAGAAGGACCAGCCGTAGCTGTACTGCCACTTCTTGTCCTCGTCCTTCTTAGGGGAGATGTCTCCCAGCGCTGCAGAGATGTACACGATCACACCGATGATGTTGCTCAGACCTGGTGGAGACAGGGGATAGATGAGGATATACAAACACATGCACACACACACAGACACAAATACACAAGGATATATATACACACACAGATGAGGATATATACACACATACACACAGACACACAGACACACTCTCTCTCTCTCTCTCTCTCTCTCTCTGTCATGTTATCCAGAGCAGGAGAGCAAGAGGAAAAACATGACTTTACATCAACAGAACATAAACATATGTATACATACTAAGAGACTTAGATAGACACATAGAGACACAGAGATAATCACAGACACAGACACACAGACAGGTCTGACAGGAGTTAGTTAGTGCACCTGCAGCCACAAAGAGAATGCCTGCTCCCAGGACGATGTTCCTCTTGTGCTTATAGAAGCGACTGAGACCGATACACACCCCTCCCATCAACAGCAGGATAGCACTGAGGATAGGGAAGATGTTGGAAGCCCTGACCATACCTACAGAGAGAAAGGGACAGAACAGTGACGGGACAGTGACGGGGAGAGCGAGGGGAAGTGAGAGAGAAGAAGAAAGAGAGGAAGAGAGAGAGAGAAGAAGAGAGAGAGAGGAAGTGGGTGATGAAGAGAGAGGGAGGGGAAGTGAGAGAGAAGTAGAGAGAAGAGAGAAGAAGAGAGAGAGAGGGGAAGTGGGTGATGAAGAGAGAGGGAGGGGAAGAGAGAGAAGAAGAGAGAGAGAGAAGAAGAGAGAGAGGAAGAGAGAGAGAGAAGAAGAGAGAGAGAGGAAGTGGGTGATGAAGAGAGAGGGAGGGGAAGTGAGAGAGAAGTAGAGAGAAGAGAGAGAGAAGAAGAGAGAGAGGGGAAGTGGGTGATGAAGAGAGAGGGAGGGGAAGAGAGAGAAGAAGAGAGAGAGAGAAGAAGAGAGAGAGGAAGAGAGAGAGAGAAGAAGAGAGAGAGAGGAAGTGGGTGATGAAGAGAGAGGGAGGGGAAGTGAGAGAGAAGTAGAGAGAAGAAGAGAGAGAAGAAGAGAGAGGGGAAGTGGGTGATGAAGAGGGAGGGAGGGGAAGTGAGAGAAGTAGAGAGAAGAAGAGAGAGAAGAAGAGAGAGAGGGGAAGTGGGTGATGAAGAGAGAGGGAGGGGAAGTGAGAGAGAAGTAGAGAGAAGAAGAGAGAGAAGAAGAGAGAGGGAGGGGAAGTGAGAGAGAAGTAGAGAGAAGAAGAGAGAGAAGAAGAGAGAGAGAGGGGAAGTGGGTGATAAAGAGAGAGAATAGAAAAGAGAAAAGGTCAAAGTAGCAGATAGAATCAGAGGGAGAGGATGAGAAATAAACAGCTGTATTCTGCTGTGAGCAAATTAATTACCATGTGGCCAACCTAGTGAGTGTTTAATTGTATCAGCTCATTCCCAAGAGGCATCAACTCTGATGCCCTCCAGGACGGAACACACACACACACACACACACACACACACACACACACACACACACACACACACACACACACACACACTCCCATCTAGGACATAGGCCAGAGGACAGAAATGCCAAAGTAAATGCCAGCCAAATGCCGAGGCTATATAGTGAACAGTACACAGTCTTCTCCTCCTGCTGCATTGTGGGGCGGGCACACATAGTGCGGCATGGAACACCCACACAGGTGTGGCCTGGAGGAACACCCGTGAACTAGGGCAGCACATTATCCCTCAACTTCATACAAACACTAACATGTTTAATTCAAACACAGCCTATTTTCTACCGGTCTTCAGGAGTGAGATCTAACTACTCTATGTGGTCTAAGGCTTCTGTAAAAAGTGGTTTACAGTGGTGGATGAGTTACGGCTGTGTATCAGTTATGGGGATCTCCCGTCCTGGGGGTGGCAACAGTGTGTGCAGGGTTTTGTTCCAGTCCTGCCCAACACACCTGATTCAAATGATTTTAATTTTAGACCACAAAAAATAGTCAAAGACTCCAGCCACCCAAATTATAGACTGTTCTCTTGCTACCGCACGGAAAGCGGTACCGGAGCACCAAGTCTAGGTCCAAAAGGCTCCTTATCAGCTTCTACCCCCAAGCCATAAGACTGCTGAACAATTAATCAAATGGCCACCAGACTATTTACATTGACCCCCCCCTCCATTTGTTTTTACACTGCTGCTACTAGCTGTTTATTATCTATGCATTGTCACATCACCCCAACCTACATGTACAAGTCACCTCTAACCTGTACCCCCGCACACTGACTCTGTACCGGTACCCCCTGTATATAGCCTCGTTATTGTTATTTTATTGTGAAATGATTTTATCATTTTTTACTTTAGTTTATTTGGTAAATATTTTCTTCACTCTTTCTTGAACTGCTTTGCTGGTTAAGGGCTTGTAAGTAAGCATTTCACGGTAAGGCCTGTTGTACTCGGCTCATGTGACTAATAACACCTCCACCTCAGGTCCATCAGATGTTGACTTACGTAGAACATACTCTGGCCCATCATGGTCAAAGTCAGCATCCTCAGGGAAGTGGTTGATCTGAGAACACACTCCCCTTTTCACCCCTGAGAGAGAGAGAGAGAGAGAGAGAGAGGGAGGGGTGTGTGGGGGTTGGTGTTAGAACAGAATACTCTATCTCACACACACACATGCGCGAACACACTTTATAAATCAGCACATGCATCAGCTCCACTCCACAGAGATTCATCAGAAAAAGAAACAGCAGTTTATATTAGCATATAAAAAGAGAGCAAGAGAGAAAGAGGAAGGAAAAAGGCATGAGAGAGAGAAACTGCAGACTGGTTGTGCCTCAGGTTCTGTCCTGTCATTGTTCACCCTTCCCAGGTAGGTCTGAGGACAGAACAGTACGCATCCTCAACACAAAACATCCATACTCTCTGCCCTTAGGAACTGATTCTAGATCAGATGTCCTTGACCCGTTAAGGTCATGCAGTATCTCATTAGTATCACACTCACATACATACATGATTTGTCATCAGGTGCTGGGTAGAAAAATACAAATTTAATGTAGAAAGGGTACCAGCATATATGTATGTATAGTTCTAATAAGAAAGGTTTTATTTAGAGTGAACCACAGCTACCAATATTCACTTAAAAATAGTAATTTTACTGTGGTCCTTTCTGAATAAGAGCATGCAGAAACTGAATGAACACACTAACGCACCCCCACACACACCCCAACACAGAGAGCCATCCATACAGGCAGACAGGCAGACAGATAGCTACCCGCTGGGGTCTTGTGGCTCTATTGCAGACAGACAGATGGACGGACGGACGCACGGTGATGACAGCACACGACTGGTGCTGGCTGATGGATGGATTGTGAGAGAGTTGGAGTGATGGAATGATGAGACACAGACGGAGGAGGGAGAGAAGGACAGATGTGGGGTGAGCTTGTCTCTTTCTCATAGTTCTTTTATTTCCATGGTTGTTGTCTGTAAAGAAAGAGATGGGGGCACAGAGTGTCAGCTAAACCCCGACAGACGCCATTTTGGCTCTAAACCAACCATTAGGTGGGAAAACCAGTGTCTAGGGAGCAACTACTCTACAGCTGTACTTACTACTTCTGAAACAGAGAAACAGCTGGATAGAGCCAAAATGACCTGAGTTTCACTCACTCCCATTCACTTACCTGGTAACTTTGTAACAAAAGTACTGGAGGGTGACACTGACCTACATGGGCAGTAGAGGCTGCCTCTAAGTACTGCCCCAAAGATCAGTGTTCTCTATTTGAACCAGCACCACAACAGCAGTCAATCTATAGCATCAACACTCATATCACTGCTGTTGAATGGTGGCTTGTCTGATGCCATGCACATAAAACTCTTGCTCTCCATTGGTTTCAGTTGAATATTGAATATTTGCAGCCCACAATGTGATGTTAGGGGCCTTTGACTAAAAGCTAAGGGAGAGACTGTACTGACCTACTAGTATTTTGCCTGGTTAAATAAAGGTACAAATAAATACAAATACAAATCTGGAATCGTCTCTACCTGCAGAATCAGATAATACACCATCCACTCACTCCTTCGGCCCCTAACACAGCAAGGTGTGACATCCACCCGCGGGCTTAAATCTTTTAGAGACAATATGTCCTCTGTTTCCATTGCACCTACACTTCACTGCATCACTGCATGGCTTCTGAGCACCCATCTTGACTCAATACTCTACAGACATCAAGGATACTTGACCTCTAAGCCATACCAAAGCACTGAAGGCTCCACTGCACCACAGAGAGAAAGAGAGAAGAGAGAGAAAGAGAGGAGAGAGAGAAAGAGAGGAGAGAGAGAAAGAGAGAGGGGAAAAGAGAGGGAGAAAGAGAGAGCGAGAGAGGGGAAAAGAGAGGGAGAAAGAGAGAGCGAGAGAGCGAGAGAGGGGAAAAGAGAGGGAGAAAGAGAGCGAGAGAGGGGAAAAGAGAGGGAGAAAGAGAGCGAGAGAGCGAGAGAGGGGAAAAGAGAGAGCGAGAGAGCGAGCGAGCGAGAGAGGGAGAAAGAGAGAGTGAGAGAGCGAGCGAGAGAGCGAGAGAGGGTAAAAGAGAGGGAGAAAGAGAGCGAGAGAGCGAGAGAGGGGAAAAGAGAGAGCGAGAGAGCGAGCGAGCGAGAGAGGGAGAAAGAGAGAGTGAGAGAGCGAGCGAGAGAGCGAGAGAGGGTAAAAGAGATAGAAAAAGAGAGATCGAGAGAGCGAGAGAGGGGAAAAGAGAGGGAGAAAGAGAGCGAGAGAGGGGAAAAGAGAGAGTGAGAGAGCGAGCGAGCGAGAGAGGGAGAAAGAGAGAGCGAGCGAGGGTAAAAGAGATAGAAAAAGAGAGATCGAGAGAGCGAGAGAGGGGAAAAGAGAGGGAGAAAGAGAGAGCGAGAGGGGAAAAGAGAGGGAGAAAGAGAGAGCGAGAGAGGGGAAAAGAGAGGGAGAAAGAGAGCGAGAGAGCGAGAGAGGGGAAAAGAGAGAGCGAGAGAGCGAGAGAGGGAGAGAGAGAGAGAGAGAGAGCGAGCGAGAGAGCGAGAGAGGGAGAAAGAGAGAGTGAGAGAGCGAGAGAGGGGAAAAGAGAGGGAGAAAGAGAGCGAGAGAGGGGAAAAGAGAGAGTGAGAGAGCGAGCGAGCGAGAGAGGGAGAAAGAGAGAGCGAGCGAGGGTAAAAGAGATAGAAAAAGAGAGATCGAGAGAGCGAGAGAGGGGAAAAGAGAGGGAGAAAGAGAGAGCGAGAGAGCGAGAGAGGGGAAAAGAGAGGGAGAAAGAGAGAGCGAGAGAGGGGAAAAGAGAGGGAGAAAGAGAGAGCGAGAGAGCGAGAGAGGGGAAAAGAGAGGGAGAAAGAGAGAGCGAGAGAGGGAGAAAGAGAGAGCGAGAGAGCGAGCGAGAGAGCGAGAGAGGGGAAAATAGAGGGAGAAAGAGAGAGCGAGAGAGGGGAAAAGAGAGGGAGAAAGAGAGAGCGAGAGAGGGGAAAAGAGAGGGAGAAAGAGAGAGCAAGAGAGTGAGAGAGGGGAAAAGAGAGGGAGAAAGAGAGAGTGAGAGAGCGAGAGAGGGGAAAAGAGAGGGAGAAAAAGAGAGCGAGAGAGCGAGAGAGGGGAAAAGAGAGGGAGAAAGAGAGAGCGAGCGAGAGAAATAGCGGGGAGGGAAGAGAGAGCGTAAAGGGAGAGATAGCAGACAGAGAGCAGAGAGAGAGAGAGGGAGGGAGAGACAGAGGGAGTTAGTGAGAAGAGCGAGAGAGCAGAGAGAGCAGAGAGAGGCAGAGACAGAGGGAGTTAGTGAGAAGAGCGAGAGAGCAGAGAGAGCAGAGAGAGGCAGAGACAGAGGGAGTTAGTGAGAAGAGCGAGAGAGCAGAGAGAGAGTAAAGAGAGAGAGCAGAGAGAGAGAGCAGAGAGAGAGAGAGGTAGGGAGAGAGCAGAGAGAGAGGGAGGGAGAGATGGCAGAGAGAGAGGGAGGGAGAGATGGCAGAGAGAGAGTAAAGAGAGAGCAGAGAGAGAGAGCAGAGAGGGAGAGAGAGTAAAGAGAGAGAGCAGAGAGAGAGGCAGAGAGAGGGAGTTAGTGAGAAGAGCGAGAGAGAGCACAGACAGACAGACAGACAGACAGACAGACAGACAGACAGACAGACAGACAGACAGACAGACAGACAGACAGAGAGGAGCACTGCAGCAATGCTGTGAGGGCTGGGGCTTATCTCTAATTGGCTGCTTTGTTATCAGGAAGCTTAGAGATGAGGACAAATGTGCTTTGCACAATGACCAGGCCAACTTACCCTGCATGCCTTATAGAGGAGTAGTGACGGGACTACAAACATACGGCAGCTAGCTAACACCATTCATTCAGCTTCAACTACTGTCCTATTCTGTTCTATTCTGTCCTATCCAGTCCTGTCCTGTCTTCCCCCTTCTAAAGCCTGTATGTCAGAGCAGTTAAATGTATTATAAATGCGCTGCTTGTGCCGCAGTGACTGAGTGAAGATGGCGTGATGGCTACTGTCATTTTCAGAGACCCCGTCAGTTAAATCACTGGGCTGGTACAGGGTTGGGCAACAGGGTCTGCAGTGAGTTTGTAGGGCCAGCTGTAATATACCTGATTCAGCTTATCAAATGCTTGATGGATCTACACATGGTTGGTGAGCACAGCGCTAGTGGGTGATGCGTGTAAGGTAGGTTATATATTAAATACAGTGATGGAAGGAATGGGGTGAGATGAGAGGGGTTCTTTTCAGGTGATTTCAACTTCCTGATCTGCTGACACAATGGGGAACACTGTATACTGTACATCTAGACCATCAGCTCCTGCTACCTACTTCACCACTGGGGTCATCCTTAGTTCAGGGATGAAGTGGTATCCTTATGACAAATTCATTTGAAGGGTAGAAATTACAATCTCCACAAACATCCAGTATTCATAGATAAAGTGCCTGTACTGTACTAGCTCTGTACACAGACACAGTTCAGACCTCTTCTCTTTAACTTCATGTGAACCCACTCTAAAGCTGTTGTTCTTATGCCCAACACATCACCGGGCGCAAACTACCTGCCCTCCAGGACACCTACAGCACCCGATGTCACAAGGCCAAAAAGATCATCAAGGACAACAACCACCCGCGCACTGCCTGTTCACCCCGCTACCATCCAGAAGGTGGGGTGAAAAAAAGCTTCTATCTCAAGGCCATCAGACTGTTAAACAGCCATCACTAGCATAGAGAGGCTGCTGCCTATATACACATTTTATTTGTATTTGTATTTTTTCACCTTTATTTAACCAGGTAGGCCAGTTGAGAACAAGTTCTCATTTACAACTGCGACCTGGCCAAGATAAAGCAAAGCAGTGCGACACAAACAACACAGAGTTACACATGGGATAAACAAACATACAGTCAATAACACAATAAAAAAGTCTATATAGAGTGTGTGCAAATGAAGTACGATAAGGGAGGTAGGCAATAAATAGGCCATAGTGGCGAAATAATAACAATTTAGCAATTAAACAGTGGAGTGATAGATGTGCAGAAGATGAATGTGCAATTAGAGATACTGGGGTGCAAAGGAGCAACAAAATAAATAACAATATGGGGATGAGGTAGTTGGGTGGGCTATTTACAGATGGGCTATGTACAGGTGCAATGATCAGTAAGCTGCTCTTACAGCTGGTGCTTAAAGTTAGTGGGGAGATATAAGTCTCCAGCTTCAGTGATTTTTACATTTCATTCCAGTCATTGGCAGCAGAGAACTGGAAGGAAAGGCGGCCATAGGAGCTTGTTGGCTTTGGAGGTGACCAGTGAAATATACCTTCTGGAGCACGTGCTACGGGTGGGTGCTGCTATGGTGACCAGTGAGCTGAGATAAGGTGGGGCTTTACGTAGCAAAGAATTATAGATGACCTGGAGCCAGTGGGTTTAGCGACTAATATGAAGCGAGGGCCAGCCAACGAGAACATACAGGTTGCAGTGGTGGGTAGTATATGGGGCTTTGGTGACAAAACGGATGGCACGGTGATAGACTGCATCCAATTTGCTGGTGTCAGAGTCTATTTTGCAAATGATATTGCCAAAGTCAAGGATCGGTAGGGTAGTCAGTTTTACGAGTGTAGTCAGAACCGTCCAGAGTAGTGATGCTAGACGGGCAGGCGGGTGCGGGCAGCGATTGGTTGAAGAGCATACATTTAGTTTTGCTTGCATTTAAGTGCAGTTGGAAGCCACGGAAGGAGAGTTGTATGGCATTGAAGCTCAACTGGAGGTTAGCTAACACAGTGTCCAAAGAAGAGCCAGAAGTATACAGAATGGTGTCATCTGTGTAGAGGTGGATCAGAGAATCACCAGCAGCAAGAGCGACATCATTGATATATACAGAGAAAAGAGAGGGCCCGAGATTGAACCCTGTGGCACCCCCATAGAGACTGCCAGAGGTCCGGACAACAGGCACTCAAATTTGAAACACTGAACTCTGTCTGAGAAGTAGTTGGTGAATCAGGCGAGGCAGTAATTTGAGAAACCAAGGCTGTTGAGTCTGCCGATAAGAATGTGGTGATTGACAGAGTCGAAAGCCTTGGCCAGGTTGATGAATACGGCTGCATAGTATTGTCTTTTATTGATGGTGGATTTTAAAAGTAGAAGCTCAAACTGTTTCGGCACAGACCTGGATAGCATGACAGAACTCTGCAGGCTATCTCTGCAGTAGATTGCAACTCCACCCCATTTGGCAGATCTATCTTGGCGGAAAATGTTATAGTTGGGGATGAAAATGTCAGAATTTCTGGTGACCTTCCTAAGCCAGGATTCAGACATGGCTAGGACATCAGGGATGGCAGAGTGTGCTAAAGCAGTGAATAAAGCAAACTTAGGGAGGAGGCTTCTGATGATAACATCCATGAAACCAAGGCTTTTACGGTTACAGAAGTCAATGAATGGGCAGAGCGGGTCAGTTAGGTACATACAGGCCCTGAGTTCGAGGCTGGGGCCGACAAGTAAACAAAATGAGGTACCGTGCTATTTAAACAGTCCAGGGGGAATCAGCTGTGTAGCCGAGTGAACATAGAGTCAAAAGAGCAGCAATAGGTGAGTCAGGGTGCTGTTTGGTAGTCACTACTACGCTAGGCGAGCAGGGGACACAGTGTTCAGAAAAGCTAGCGGGCTGGGGCTAGTAGATGGTTCTTCGGCGACATCGTAACAGAATAGCCTGTTGAGACCACATCGGGCAATCACGGTGGCAGTCCAGTCGTGATGGATCGGTGGGGCTCTGTGTCAACAATAAAGGGCAAAGGAGGTAATGTATCCCTAGAATTAGCTGGTATATGGGCCTTGCTCGAGGATAGCTCTAAGTTAGATGGTGCTAGCTGCGTTGTTCCGGGAGAATGATCCAGAGTGGCAGGAATCCGGGATGCTGGCTTTCTAGGCAGAGTTCCTCTGTCCAGTGTCTGTGCTCTTTTTCCCATCTTAATCTTTTCTTTTTATTGTCCAGTCTAAGATATGGCTTTTTCTTTGCAACTCTCTCTAGAAGTCCAGAATTCCAGAGTCGCCTCTTCACTGTTGACGTTGAGACTGGTGTTTTGCGGGTACTATTTAATGAAGCATCCAGTTGAGGACTAGACACTCTAATGTACTTGTCCTCTTGCTCAGTTGTGCACCAGGGCCTCCCATTCCTCTTTCTATTCTGGTTAGAGACAGTTTGCGCTGTTCTGTGAAGGGAGTAGTACACAATGTTGTACGAGATATTCAGTTGCTTGGCAATTTCTCGAAAGAATACCCTTCATTTCTCAGAACAAGAATAGACTGACGAGTTTCAGAAGAAAGGTCTTTGTTTCTGGCCATTTTGAGCCTGTAATCGAACCCACAAATGCTTATGCTCCAGATACTCAACTAGTCTAAAGAAGGCCAGTTTTATTGCTTCTTTAATCAGAACAACAGTTTTCAGCTGTGCTAACATAATTACAAAAGGGTTTTCTAGTGATCAATTAGCCTTTTAAAATGATAAACCTGGATTAGCAAACACAACGTGCCATTGGAACACAGGAGTGATGGTTGCTGATAATGGGCCTCTGTACGCCTATGTAGATATTCCATTAAAAAATCAGCTGTTTCCAGCTACAAGAGTCATTTACAACATTAACAATGTCTACACTGTATTTATGATCAATTTGATGTTATTGTAATGGACAAATAAAATGTGTTTTTCTTTCAAAAACAAGGACAGTTCTAAGTTACCCCAAACTTTTGAACGGTAGCGTATATACTGTATTCTATACTATTCTACTGTATGTTAGTCTATGCTACTCTGACATTGCTCGTTCATATATTTATATATTCTTAATTCCATTCCTTTACTTAGGTTTCTGTGTATTGGGATTAAGTTTATTTGTTATAATTAATTGGTATTAGATTTAAAAGGTGATTGAATTGCTCCCGAATTGTAATGTGGTTAATGCAGTTCTTTTGAAGAAATATTTATTTTATGTATAAGTGAATAGGCTGGTTTACTTTTAAGTTGAAGTTTTGACCAATAAGGTCACTTGTTAAGCTGTTGCTTAACAACGGGAGGCCTGTGGGAAGAAAAGAGGGAGAGAGGTGCTGAGAAAAGGATGAACGTTACCTTATGACCGTTGGTGAAGAAGAATTACAACAGAAGACGATAATAGAACATAAAAGAACAATAATAGAACAATAGATAGAACAAAACCCATACCTACTGAGTTTTGAAGGGACATACCGATTTTATTTGATCAGAGAGTTGTTATAATTTTGTTAAGAAAGACTTAGAAAAGACTGAAGCGACCTTCTCATTGTATATATGCCATTTAGCAGACACTTTTATCCAAAGCGACTTACAGTCATGTGTGCATACATTCTACGTATGGGTGGTCCCGGGAATCGAACCCACTATCCTGGCGTTACAAGCGCCATGCTCTACCAACTGTGCTACAGAAGGACCACCTCATCGTGGAGGTATTGGACAGCCTTGAGGTTAGCCTAGCATCATGTGACACAGAGAGAATTGCTTGGGAAAGATGAACGAGTTCATGTTCCCATGGGATATCGGTTACTGCTAAGGAGTACTGTCTGCATTGATAGCTGTGCTTGCTGTGGATCTTGTGAGGAAACCTGCACAGAACTGCCACACTTCGCTGAGGGAATACCTACGAGTAGTGAGTAACCACAACGGTGGGCTGCTTCTGGACTTTAAGTGCGTCATCATTGTTGTTGTTGAGCTCCAACGCGCGCCAACGGGTTAAGAAAGCTTGAAATAATTTGGACATGCGTTGTGCACGACTCATTGGGGATTATTACTTTTATGTATTTCGATGTGGTGCATTGAAAATGTAGTAATACACATCTTGAACCTTATGTATGTTGCCTTGGTGGAGTCATTTCCTGTTTCAATTGAATACAATGCATGGGAAAGTATATCCTTATACAATAACAGAAACCTATAACCATTACATCTGAAGTTAATACCCTAGTTGTCATCATCCTCGATAGTTTACAACAGGGATTCTTATTGGAGATGTCCTTCTCACCTAACATCCCATGCTGTTGAGATATTCTATGTAAGGTAATATCGTGACAGTCAAATTCGAGCCTGGTGAGAGGGTTACAGGTATATGTTACAAAATGATTAGATATTACTTGTAAGATACTGCTGCATTGTAAGAACTAGAAGCACAAGCATTTCACTACACCCGCAATAACATCTGCTAAACACGTGTATGTGACCAATAACAATTGATTTGATGCTCCTTGGAAATCATTCAACAGAAACATCAGTCCACTGGGAAAGTCTAGGAAAGAGTTTCTTCTTCTAGCATTTCCAAGTTCCAGATCTTCCAAGCAGCTCATAAACTCAGCATGTGCATTGCTGAGTGATGACCTTTACGGCAGCACTGCTGACTACATAATTCCACTGAAACATATGGTAACATACCATCCATTCACTCTCATCTGACACAAAACAACTGCACAACATCAACCCTGAGCTTCCCTGTAATGGACCCTCCATTCCATTCAGTCCTTATTCCTTTAGTAGTGCATTAGGACACAGACATGAGGTCTGCACTGGAATTGCATCAGATCCAAAATGGCCACAGTCCTTACTTTGATCATACCAGCTATTACCAACTATTACCAACTATTACCAGCTATTACCAACTATTACCAGCTATTACCAGCTATTACCAGCTATTATCAACTATTACCAGCTATTACCAACTATTACCAACTATTACCTATATTACCAACTATTACCAGCTATTACCAACTATTACCAGCTATTACCACATATTACCTATATTACCACCTATTACTAGCTATTACCATTTATTACCAGCTATTACCAGTGTCGTGTCTTTACTATCATTAACTGAAGACTTAATTTTTTATCAAAGATTCTCTGTAATTAGTAATTAACTAGGAAGTCGGGGCACCAAATAATTAACTAGGAAGTTGGGGCTTCAAGGAAATATATTCAGATTACAAGGTTATAATTTCCTAATATAACCTTTCAGATATTTTCATATCTGATCCATAGTCTTCTGATTAATGAATTATTTACTTTACCTCACGTTAGTCTCATTCCAAACGTCATAAATCTGCACAAACCCAGTCTTCACTATGAGTCATCCATACATCAATTGTCTTAAATCATTTATTTATTACTAACTAAGTAATTCACAGAAATGCATAAAACAAACAAACAAACAAGGTAAATGTGGTTACAAGAAATGATAGGAGAATGTGCCCTAGTGGGCTAAACCGGCATGGCGGCTTGTTAGACAAAAGGGAAGTGGGGGTCGACTAAGAAGTCACTACAGAGTGATAATTATAACAATTGAAATGCTAATCCTTTGCACATGAACGCTCACTCATTCGGGAACAATTGCAATCAATATATATATATTTACGCTCAGTGTGTCGTCTTGATCGCTGGTGAAAAGTTAATTTCTTTTGTAGAATTGTCCGTCTCTCTCCCTCTCTCGGTTGTGGTTGTAGTGTATAGTTCAGAGTGACATTCATTCGTTTCGTTATGGATGGATGTTTCGGCGGTTGTCGTTCTTTGCGTTCAATGATACCGAATTCCTATCTGCAGACTAGTAATTAATATCAAAGACTTGTTCTTATTCTTAGTCGGTATCGATAGTCTCAGAGTTTAACCACGTGATATGGTTAAAAGATTCAGCAATGGTCTACATCCTTTGTCTCCCCTAATGGAGAAAAACATGGTCTGCAACCTTTAGCCATCTCGTAATTGAGGTAAGCTCCGTCTGCTGATTGAAAACCCGAGTGGGGGTTTTATTCGGAAGGGCCAAAAAAGGGCTGTCCCAGGAGGCCTGACCCTAACTGGGCTCAGGGGCGGTCCTCTGATTTAGTTCAAATCAAAAGGGAATTGTATTTTTCTTCATTAAACAGTCCAAAATCATATTACACAATTACACAAACAGTATCATACTCACTCATTCATCTTATACAACAAGGGGGCTATTATATAAACAGCGTTATGGTAATGTGGCCACACCGTCTCCCATGAGCTTCCCCAAGATGTGACAAACGGACCAGTTTGTAGCTGGATTCTTCACCGATCTTTTATACTTTCTCCGGGAACATGAAATTTACTCTGCCTCTTATACTGTGTGTCCATGAGGAGATCCTCAGGAATTTAAAACGTCTCTCTGATCACAGCAACCTAGTTGAAGGAGGCAAGGGGGAGGCATGGAGAGGGGGATGGGGGTTGCTATACCCAAAGAGGCCAACGTCATGACACCAGCTATTACCAACTATTACCAACTATAACCAGCTATTACCAACTATTACCAATATAACCAACTATTACATTCAATATATTATACATAGTATTTATAGTATCTAATCTCATAAAAACTTAAATCTGGCACTTTTTGGGTGACCCAACCAAATTCACATAGAAATGCGAGTTATAGATATCTGTCATTCTCATTGAAAGCAAGTTTAAAATCATTTTAGACCCAAGACACGCCCTGTACCCAGACTTTGTATCACTCCCCTCTGGCGCAGGTATAGGGCACCCCTCGGCAGGAAAAACAGAACTAGACAATAACTTGTGCCAGGTGTGACATCCCTCCTAAATAGCTTTGGCTAATGTTCCTATCAACCCAGAAAGGCCAGCAGGCTCGCCTCTTTTTATCGGTATGTAACTGTTATGAAAGTTGTATTGTCAATTTGTTTTGTAATTAAACGCCACTTTAAACATGACCATGACACTGCAACAAAATCTCCCCATGGGGACAATGAAGTCAGTAAAGTAAGAAGTGGTAGATATGTTCTATATGAGCTATTTCTATGCTCCCCATTCTTAAGTTTTGTTTTTGCGTCTTTCACTTTTGGTTTTGTACACCAGCTTCAAACAGCTGAAAATACAATACTTTTGGGTTATGGCAAAAATATTTCACAAGGGTTTAGATGGTACAGAATTTTAGCAACCAGGAAATGGCAGAGTGATTTCTGCATTGTGTACCTTTAAATCTAGGATGGACATTAGGACAAAAGACCCAAATGGAACCTGTCCTAACTCATCCCCTCCAACATCACACACACACACACACACACACACACACACACACACACACACACACACACACACACACACACACACACACACACAGACACACACACACACACACACACACACACACACACACACACACACACACACGCTTCCATCTACCCTCTATCCATCCTCTCCCACTCCAACCACATATCCAAGATGGTGTGTCAGTAGCATTTAGCCTACCTTCCAGGCAGCAGATCCTCCAGAGGCCAGAGTGGGTGAGGGCGCCGGGGTCCTTCTTGTCCTTGTTGTGGGGGTCATCCGAGTGGTTGCGAGTGCTGTTGCAGATGGAGGCACGGGAGTACAGCCAGTAGTCCGTCCCTATAGAAACCGTCATCAGGCAGAAGGCTGCAAAGGCCCCCACGGTGGTGAGGAGGATCTGGATCCCCTTCTCACAAACCATCCCTAGAGAGGAGGGCAGAGGAGGAGGAGGAGAGAGAGGGAGGGGAGGGATGAGAAGTAGAGGGACAAGGATGAAGAAAAGTGAGAAGTGCAGTAGAGACAAGAGATCAACAGATGAGATAGAAAGAGGGAGAAAGGGGAGAGATGAGGGAGAGGGAGGAGAGAAAGACAGAGGCAGAGAGAGATGCAGAGAGAGAGACAGAGGCAGAGAGAGATGCAGAGAGAGAGAGAGAGAGAAAGAGAGAGCGAACGAGGCAGAAAGAAAGAGAGAACGAGGCAGAGAGAAAGAGAGAGAAAGAGAGAGAGAAAGAGAAGAGAGAGAGAAAGAGAGAAAGAGGATAGAAAAAAAAAAAAGAGAGAGAGAGAGAGAGAGAGAGAGAGAGAGAGAGAGAGAGAGAGAGAGAGAGAAAGAAAGAGGCAGAGAGAGATGCAGAGAGGAAGAGAAAGAGGCAGAAAGAGATGCAGAGAGAGAGAGAAAGAGGCAGAAAGAGAGAAAGAGAGATAGAGGCAGAGAGAGAGGCAGAGAGAGAACGGGGCAGGGAGAGAGAAAGAGAGAGAGAAAGAGGCAGAGAGCGAGAAAGAGGCAGAGAGAGGAAAGAGAGAGAAAGAGGCAGAAAGAGATGCAGAGAGAGAGGGGCAGAGAGAGGCAGAGAGAGAGATGCAGAGAGAGAGAAAGAGGCAGAGGTATGAGGTGTATAAGTGGTTATATGAGGTGTCCTTGGAAGAGGGGTTGGACGACACTGCTGACTCGTCTTAACGGGAAGGAATTGATGGTGAACACAACAAATTACACTGAGAACCTCAATGTGCTCCATATTCATGACCATGACACCACTCTCTCCCCCACATAATCAGCATAGACAGGGCTAGCGCAGAATACACAACACACTCTCACACACACTCTCACACACACACACGCACACGCACACACACACACACACACACACACACACACACACACACACACACACACACACACACACACACAACTCAATATACATAATCACAGTGAAGGAACACAGCAGCAACATCAGCACATACAGGAACAAAGCTCAACAGTGCATTCTGTGTTCATTGTCGAAAATCTATCAATCAATCAACCAACCATTTAGGCTTATACAATCAATCCTATACAGTATCAGTGTTCCTATCCTCTTCTTACCTCCACCACCACCATAGTATACCCCTCTGGTCCCCTTGCACAGGTTTTAGCACCACTTCATGTACCTTTACATGATGCTTACGTAGGCCTCTGCCCAGCACCCTGCCCTGAACTTAGTCACTGTTACTGGCCGCTACCACCCGGTACTCTACCCTGCTGCCCTTTGTACAGAGTCATGGAACACTGGTCACGTTAATCATGTTAACATACTGTTTTACCCACTTCATACGTACATTCTGTATTCTAGTCAAGGCTCATCCTATACAACTACTGCTGTACACACCTTCTCTATTCATATACTGTCTATAATGTCTATACACACCATCATATACATATAGATTTATATTCCGGACTCTGACATTGCTCGTTCTAATATTCCCATATTTCTTCCTTCCTTTCTTTACATTTATAGTATTTGCCTGTATTGTTTTGTATTGTTAGGTATTACTGCACTGTTGGAGCTAGGGACAAAAGCATTTCGCTACACCTGCGATAACATCTGAACAGTTACATTTTATTTGGCTTCATCTCACCCTAGGCCATACCTGCTGTTCTAGATGACACATGTACCTCCATTGTGACTTCATTTGCAAATCTTTGAAATTGTGCAAAGCGCACTCGGGTATAAGAGTTGTAAATACTATTAACAATGTGTACCTGCAATGTAATCACACTGTACCTGCCTATGTAATAACCACGTAAATACATTGATTATAGTGCCACTTGATGTAAAGTGGGACCCCATTGCGTTACCAAGGTGTACATTTACATCAGCTGAGGTAAGACTTACCTGCCGCCGAGTTTCTATCCTTCGACTCCATTTTGAAATCTTTCTTTTCCTCGTTAATGAAGAATGCGCTGTCCCCTCAATCCGGACAGCATCCATCGACTGTTCTCACTCTCTCCCCCTCTCCTTCCTGCACTCGTTTTCTCTCTCTCTCTCTCTCTTTGGCCTCTATCTCTTTCTCTCTCTCTCACTGGAAAGATGTGCTGGTGGAGGCTTGATTGTGATTGGACGCTCTCGCTCTGGTCCTCTTATTCACAGGAAGCAGTCACTGAGGAGGACATGGTAGTTGGGCTACTGCCAAAGAAAGACAAGAAGAAGAAGGAGAATGATAACATTAGACGTTTATAGCTGTGCAGTTATGAGGCCTGTTTATCTAAAAACTGTGATCATCTCAGAAAGTTCAGACTATTGATAGGTCACGCTATAAAGTCACGTTGTAAAAACACAAATAACAGAAAACTAAAACACTAAAAACTATCAAGTCCTCTCTCATACCAGTATAACATAGAATAGAATACAAATGGTGCATCTGAATATAGAGCTGGAAATAACAGATCTGGTCTGAATAAGACGAGCGAGAAAGGGGGAGTGTAGAGAGGGTGCACTCAGCACTGTTACCATGGCGACATTGGACGGAGAGAGGGACTGGGAGAGAGAGAGAGAGAGAGAGTTTTGAGTTTTAAATAATCTTTATTGGGTCTGGGGGCCCACCACACAATAAATACTCATACAAAACACCAGTTACACATCAATTAAAAACACAACTCCAATTCCCCCTCCACAGTAACTAAACACAACAGCCTCTGAATACCCCATATACTCAAAAACAGATCAATATTGTTGACAAATTTATAATAGGCAAACTCAACTCCTAGTCTCGCTGCCAACATCCCCTCCAGCATTCCCACCACATCCACAGACACCTGTCCCCGAATACTGTTCTTTCAGGTCTTCCATATCGCTAATTTTGCTGCCCCTAACACAAAATTAAGCAACACCCTTTTGACTGAACCTGTACTTTGGCCCAAATATATACAGTTGGAAAGAGAAAACCTCTCCCAACGTTGAGAACCAATCAGTGATCAGGTCAATCATCCCAACCAACCTGGGACACAGTAAAAACAGATGTGCCAGAGATTCAGACTCAGCACAGAATGGACACACCTCCCCAACAGTAGGATCCAGGTGTACCAGATGCATGTTAGTGGCTATAGCTCCATGTATTATCCTCCATTGGAGGTCAGCTGTCCTCTTACCAATAGGCAGTTTGTATAATGATCGCCAACAGCCTTTTGGAGAGGCACCTGGACCAAGCACACCCGCCCACCTCGTCGATTTTACCCCTTCCAGGGAAGAGGCATGGGACACCTTTACACATGTTCTGTACATGGCCTTCTTTCCCACCTCCTTGAACTCCCCCAGCTCCGGGGTATTGAAGGAAAGCAGCATCCCCACATCCTCCACGAATGCCCCCATCGCAGCACTAACAATCAGTGCAGGGTACACATGATCCAGACCCTCCTTCCACCGATCAGTATCAGTCACATACTGCAGATGAAGCACTGGCAAGGAGTCGCAGACCTCAGCGACGACCTTCCTCAGTAGGCGAGATGATCGGATCCCCGCTCTTTCTCCCAGCTCCTCCAACGATCTGCTCCTGCTCCGCATCAGATGACCCAGCTTGGTACACCCCACGCCTAACAGGCATGAACGAAGGCTAGCTGAACCCAAAACACGGGACTGGATGGCAGTGTTGTGAAAAAGAGTCTCTTCAAAAAGCCACATCCCTGGTGGCGTGCAGGCCTTACGGGACTTGACAAGGACTCTCCAAGCCTGCATAACAGACTCATAAAATGGAGTCAGGCCAGGCAAATCAACCCCCTCCAGCTTTATGAGGAAAGGGTGCTTGTCTAAGCCCAAACAGCCTGCTCTCCTCATCAGTATGCAGGCTGTTTTGACCCAGCTAGAACCGTCTCTGTACAACAATCTCTGGGCTGCTTGAAGCCGGAAAGCCATGATTCTAGAGGAAATGTCCACCAGGCCTTGCCCACCCTCGTGCAGTGGCAGGTACAGGGCTGCAGCTTTGATCCAGTGTTGTCCAGACCAGAAGAAATTGACAAGGGTCCTCTGAAGCTCTCATATCAGACCCTTTGGTGGCTGTAAAATCATTAGTCTGTGCCACAGGGTAGAGGCAGCAAGATTATTAGCTACCAGTACCCTTCCCCTATAAGACAGCTGGGGTAGCACCCATTTCCATCTTGACAGTCTGGCAAACACTTTCTCCAATACACCCTCCCAGTTCTTTTTCTGAAAAACATCAGAGCCTAGAAAAAACAAACAAAGTCTTCATCCCATCTCTGCCCCACTGAAGCCCCCCTGGTAACCGTGGAACGGACCCCGTTTGAAGCTGACCTGCCCACAGCGATTCACTCTTTCCTCAATTAACTCAAGCTGAGGAGGCCCCCTCATACACCTTTAAAGCGTTTGAGAGAACCTTAACATCCTCACCCCCTGTAAAAAAAAATGTCACATCATCTGCATACGCAGACAGTGCTATCGTGGGACCCTTCATTACACCTGGCACAGAGAAACCAGTAAGCCTCACTCTTAACTTCTTTGAGATAGGGGGTGCTCTTTTAATTTTTTGATAAAAAACGTTCCCGTTTTTTCTTCTGTAACATCACAGCTGACCTCACAAACTTATCAACATCAAAATAATCTGCCAATTT
Source organism: Oncorhynchus keta (assembly GCF_023373465.1). NCBI lineage: Eukaryota > Metazoa > Chordata > Actinopteri > Salmoniformes > Salmonidae > Oncorhynchus > Oncorhynchus keta. The sequence goes on from NC_068454.1 coordinate 76,677,569, forward strand.
GACAGATTTCCCAAAAGTCTGATCCAGAAACCCATTTACCTCCTCTAGATCGTAAATTGAGTCGTCACCAGCTGCTATCATATCAAAAGACATATCCTTCTCCTGATCCTCCTCAGATGAGGCCCCAGACAACTGACTCCCCTCTGCCAACTCCCCTTCAACACTCCCCACTTGCACCCCATCACTCGTACCAATACAAAATGGTCCAAGGCAAAGTATTATTATTTTTTAAAAGAACACTACTTTAAAATATATATTCTTAAAATCTTGCAAAATATATTCCTTAATCTCCTCCACTACCTGGGAGACTAGCCCCACCTGAACCTCATTACTCGTAGTGGGCATCTCCTCCACTACCTGGGAGACTAGCCCCACCTGAACCTCATTACTTGTAGTGGCATTTCCTCCACTACCTGGGAGACTAGCCCCACCTAAACCTCATTACTCGTAGTGGGCATCTCCTCCACTACCTGGGAGACTAGCCCCACCTGAACCTCATTACTTGTAGTGGGCATCTCCTCCACTACCTGGGAGACTAGCCCCACCTGAACCTCATTACTCGTAGTGGGCATCTCCTCCACTACCTGGGAGACTAGCCCCACCTGAACCTCATTACTCGTAGTGGGCATCTCCTCCACTCCCTGGGAGCCTAGCTACACATGAACCACCTCCTGTACCCCATTACTCATGGTGGGCATCTCCTCCACTACTTGGGAGCCTAGCTCCACATGAACCCCCTCCTTTACCCCATCACTCGTACTGCATTTACATTTACATTTAAGTCATTTAGCAGACGCTCTTATCCAGAGCGACTTACAAATTGGTGCATACACCTTATGACAACCAGTGGAACAGCCACTTGCATCTAAATCTTGTTGGGGGGGGGTGAGAAGGATTACTTACCCTTACTTACCCTATCCTAGGTATTCCTTGAAGAGGTGGGGTTTCAGGTGTCTCCGGAAGGTGGTGATTGACTCCGCTGTCCTGGCGTCGTGAGGGAGTTTGTTCCACCATTGGGGGGCCAGAGCAGCGAACAGTTTTGACTGGGCTGAGCGGGAACTGTACTTCCTCAGTGGTAGGGAGGCGAGCAGGCCAGAGGTGGATGAACGCAGTGCCCTTGTTTGGGTGTAGGGCCTGATCAGAGCCTGGAGGTACTGAGGTGCCGTTCCCCTCACAGCTCCGTAGGCGAGCACCATGGTCTTGTAGCGGATGCGAGCTTCAACTGGAAGCCAGTGGAGAGAGCGGAGGAGCGGGGTGACGTGAGAGAACTTGGGAAGGTTGAACACCAGACGGGCTGCGGCGTTCTGGATGAGTTGTAGGGGTTTAATGGCACAGGCAGGGAGCCCAGCCAACAGCGAGTTGCAGTAATCAAGACGGGAGATGACAAGTGCCTGGATTAGGACCTGCGCCGCTTCCTGTGTGAGGCAGGGTCGTACTCTGCGGATGTTGTAGAGCATGAACCTACAGGAACGGGACACCGCCTTGATGTTAGTTGAGAACGTCAGGGTGTTGTCCAGGATCACGCCAAGGTTCTTAGCGCTCTGGGAGGAGGACACAATGGAGTTGTCAACCGTGATGGCGAGATCATGGAACGGGCAGTCCTTCCCCGGGAGGAAGAGGAGCTCCGTCTTGCTGAGGTTCAGCTTGAGGTGGTGATCCGTCATCCACACTGATATGTCTGCCAGACATGCAGAGATGCGATTCGCCACCTGGTCATCTGCTCACCAGTCTGATGAACTGGCTCTTCAGATACATCCTTACCTTCTACAACAATATTTTTCTGCTGCATAACATTTCCCTCTAATACAAGTTGAAACTCCGTGCCCTCAACACGGATAACTTGTTCCTCAGCAACAGGTGCTTGTGGCTGCTCTACCGCTGTCGGCCCACCTCTCCCTACATCAGTGGGCCCAGGCGTTACGATGACCACCTGCGCCCCTCCCTCGGCCTTCTGCCTTTTCGAGCAAGCATGTCGCTTATGACCAACATCTCCACACTCAAAACATTGTTGATTACCCGTACTAGCATAAGCCATATACAGTATATTGTCATACTTGATTTTAAACGATAACTCTAAAGTCTGCTCCGGTGAGTCCAAAAACATAAACACCTGTCGCCGAAATGACCAACCTGTTTCAACGCCGGGTGTTTGCAACCCAACGGGACAACCTTAATTGAACTGGCGAACTTCCCAAAGCCCAATAACTCGCGCTCCAATAGCTCATTTGGAATAAACGGCGGTACATTTGAAATCGTTACCCTTGTTGACGGAGAAAAAAGCGGCGTAACTTGAATAAACATTGCTTTAAGAAGTACACCATGTTCAACCATCCGATCAACAAGACACTCCTCTTTAAGAAGTACACCATGTTCAACCATCCGATCAACAAGACACTCCTCTTTAAGAAGTACGCCATGCTCAACCATACGATCAACAAGACACTCTTCTTTAAGAAGTACGCCATGCTCAACCATATGATCAACAAGACACTCCTCTTTAAGAAGTACGCCATGCTCAACCATACGATCAACAAGACACTCCTCTTTAAGAAGTACGCCATGCTCAACCATACGATCAACAAGACACTCCTCTTTAAGAAGTACGCCATGCTCAACCATACGATCAACAAGACACTCCTCTTTAAGAAGTACGCCATGCTCAACCATACGATCAACAAGACACTCCTCTTTAAGAAGTACGCCATGCTCAACCATCCGATCTACAAGACACTCCTCTTTAAGAAGTACGCCATGCTCAACCATCCGATCTACAAGACACTCCTCTTTAAGAAGTACACCATGCTCAACCATCCGATCTACAAGACGCTCTTCTTTAAGAAGTACACCATGCTCAACCATACGATCAACAAGACACTCCTCTTTAAGAAGTACACCATGCTCAACCATCCGATCTACAAGACACTCTTCTTTAAGAAGTACACCATGCTCAACCATACGATCAACAAGACGCTCTTCTTTAAGAAGTACGCCATGCTCAACCATCCGATCTACAAGACACTCTTCTTTAAGAAGTACGCCATGCTCAACCATCCGATCTACAAGACACTCTTCTTTAAGAAGTACACCATGCTCAACCATCCGATCTACAAGACACTCTTCTTTAAGAAGTACGCCATGCTCAACCAACCGATCTACAAGACGCTCTTCTTTAAGAAGTACACCATGCTCAACCAACCGATCTACAAGACGCTCTTCTTTAAGAAGTACACCATGCTCAACCAACCGATCTACAAGACGCTCTTCTTTAAGAAGTACACCATGCTCAACCAACCGATCTACAAGACGCTCTTCTTTAAGAAGTACGCCATGCTCAACCATACGATCAACAAGACACTCCTCTTTAAGAAGTACGCCATGCTCAACCATACGATCAACAAGACACTCCTCTTTAAGAAGTACGCCATGCTCAACCATACGATCAACAAGACACTCCTCTTTAAGAAGTACGCCATGCTCAACCATACGATCAACAAGACACTCCTCTTTAAGAAGTACGCCATGCTCAACCATCCGATCTACAAGACACTCCTCTTAAAAAGTACGCCATGCTCAACCATCCGATCTACAAGACACTCCTCTTTAAGAAGTACACCATGCTCAACCATCCGATCTACAAGACGCTCTTCTTTAAGAAGTACACCATGCTCAACCATACGATCAACAAGACACTCCTCTTTAAGAAGTACACCATGCTCAACCATCCGATCTACAAGACACTCTTCTTTAAGAAGTACACCATGCTCAACCATACGATCAACAAGACGCTCTTCTTAAGAAGTACGCCATGCTCAACCATCCGATCTACAAGACACTCTTCTTTAAGAAGTACGCCATGCTCAACCATCCGATCTACAAGACACTCTTCTTTAAGAAGTACACCATGCTCAACCATCCGATCTACAAGACACTCTTCTTTAAGAAGTACGCCATGCTCAACCAACCGATCTACAAGACGCTCTTCTTTAAGAAGTACACCATGCTCAACCAACCGATCTACAAGACGCTCTTCTTTAAGAAGTACACCATGCTCAACCAACCGATCTACAAGACGCTCTTCTTTAAGAAGTACGCCATGCTCAACCAACCGATCTACAAGACGCTCTTCTTTAAGAAGTACACCATGCTCAACCAACCGATCTACAAGACGCTCTTCTTTAAGAAGTGCGCCATGCTCAACCATACGATCAACAAGACGCTCTTCTTTAAGAAGTGCGCCATGCTCAACCATACGATCAACAAGACACTCTTCTTTAAGAATCAGGGTCATTTCGATACGAAAAGGAAAATACTTAATTCAACCGCAACAAAAAATAATAACCTTAATCTTGCACAGAAGAAAACAAAACAATGCCACCAAGAAATAGAAAACCGAAAGAAAGTTCTGAATATCTAACTCCACACAACACATGCACTCCTTCGCTCATACAATTCCCAGCATGCACCAAACACTCCCAGCATGCAGAGAGAGAGAGAGGGAGAGAGAGAGGGAGAAAGAGAGAGAGAGGAAGAGAGGGAGAGAGGGATGAACAGAGAGAGGGACTGAGAGAGAGAGAGAGGGACTGAGAGACTGAGATAGGAGGGCTGAGAGAGAGAGACCACAGGGAGAAAGAGAGAGAGAGAGAGAGAGAGAGAGAGAGAGAGAGAGAGAGAGAGAGAGAGAGAGAGAGAGAGAGAGAGAGAGAGAGAGAGAGAGAGAGAGAGCAGAGCAGAGGTCACGATCAGATGAGCTCCTGCATTTTTCAGCATTTTCTTTAAAAAATATAGATTTAGAGTTAGATAAACTTAGATTTTTTGGCAAGAGCACATACAGGATGCTACCCTCTACAACATAACCCTCACTTCAAATCAAAACTCAAAACCTACAACCTGATTTTGGACAGAATTACGGAATCACCTGGAAGGTTCACAACTACCAAGGATTATTATTCTATACTGCAAATTCAAAGCCCATTAGCCCAACAATGGCAGGAGAGTCAAACAATCTACTCCAACCAAATGGAGAGGCCTTAGAAGCTGCCTCCCACTGTTCAGAGGTAATTAAAATACAGGGGGAATTAATGAATTAAAATAGAGGGGGGGGGGTTAACGAGGGGTGGAAACTCAGGATACTTGACAACGAGGACTCTGAGTTAGCTAATATAAACCTCTATAAATCCGGAACAGTAATGGTACAGGGTAACCCCAAACAGTTTCAGCTGGACTCACCAAATTAAAGAATTAGCCCAGCAGGAGAAGCACTCCCTTGATAAAGATACCTCCACCCCGAGCGGGTCAGACCAGACCTCTTCATTATGTAACCCCACAGACGAGCAACCACCAGCGGACAGTTAACCTCCCAGCACAGAGTACTACTCCCTCATTGAAATTAAGGATACATTGACCCAGCTGGAGGTAAGGCAGGTGGAGCTGGGACAGCAGGTGATTAAACTTCAGTCAGCACAGACCCAGACAACAGTCCAGCATAACAACACAGACCCGGAGAGCTGGAGGTGGAGAGAGACATATCTGCACCAAATCATCAGCAAACAGTAAATATTTGACTTCGGATTCTAGTAGGGTGAGGCCGGGTGCTGCAGACTTTTCTAGTGCCCGCGCCAATTCGTTGATATAAATGTTGAAGAGGGTGGGGCTGAAGCTGCATCCCTGTCTCACCCCATGACCCTGTGTGAAGACATTTGTGTGTTTTTTTGCCAATTTTAACCGCACACTTGTTGTTTGTAAGGGTAAGTAATCCTTCTCACTCCCCCCCCAACAAGAGTTAGATGCAAGTGGCTGTTCCACTGGTTGTCATAGGTGTTTGCATCAATTTGTAAGTCGCTCTGGATAAGAGCGTCTGCTAAATGACTTAAATGTAAATGTAAATGTAAATGTTTGTATACATGGATTTTATAATGTCGTATGTTGTACACTCAGAACCAAAAAGCACAGTACAACAGCTGACACTAATTGAGGAGTCCATAAACACAAACAACTTCTGGCAAAATTGGAAAAACCTAAAAAAAGTCAAAACAATAGGAATTAGTGATACAAGATGGTGACATATGGACAACCCATTTTAAAATACTCTACAACACCGTTCAAACGGACACAAACGCAGAACAACGCCAAATTCATGAGAAGTTGAATGGATTAGAAAAAGCTATAAAGGGCAATAAAAATCCATTGGACTCCCCCATTACTGACCAGGAGCTCTATAAGAAACTAAACTATTACTGACCAGGAGCTCTATAAGAAACTTCAATTATGTTTTTTATTTTATTTTTAATTTTAAAGCATGCGGACCTGATGCCATCCTAAATGAGATGCTCAAACTCGCAAAATTTCAATTGGCTATATTAAAACTGTTTAATTTGATCCTGAGTGTATGTTATTTCCCTGACATCTGGAATCAAGGACTCATAACCCCAATCTTTCAGAACAGAGACAAATTTGACCCTGACAATTACAGAAGCATTTGTGTGAACTGTAACCTGGGGAAGGTTTTCTGTAGTATTATAAATTTAAGAGTTCTAAACTTCCTTAATAAGCACAATGTCTTGAGTAAAAGCCAAATTGGATTTATACCAAAACATTGCATGACTGATCATATTTACACCCTACACACCCTGATAGATAAACATGTCCACCAAAGTAATACCAAAATATGCGCTTTCTTTATCGACTTCCAAAAAGCATTTGATTGTATTTGGCATACAGGACTGTTCTACAAAGTTATTGAAAGTGGTGTAGGGGGTAATACATATGGCATAATTAAATCAATGTATACTGGCAATACATGCAGAATTAAAATGGGCAAGAAAATAACATAATTCTTTAACCAGGGGTGGGGACAGGGTTGCAATCTGAGCCCTGCACTCTTCAATATTTACATCAACGAATTGGCCACTATTCTAGAAAAATCTCCACAATTCAAAGGTTAAATGCCTACTCTTTGCAGATGAACTATGCCTGCTGTCACCCACAGCACATGGCCTACAGCAGAGCCTGGACCTGCTAGAGCAGTACTGCCAGACCTGGGCCCTGGCAGTAAACCCCAAAAATACTAAAATAATGTTTTTCCAGAGAAGATCCAGATCTCAGGGAATTAGACCAAAGTTCTCAATTGGTACAAAATATATAGAGTACTGCACACACTACAATTACTTAGGTTTAAAAATAAGCTCAACCTGACACCTTAATGATGCAGTGAATGAACTGAGAGAGAAAGCACGCAGGGAATTCTACGTAATTAAAAAACAAATTCAAATTGAAATATCTATTAAAATTTGGCGAGAACTAATTGAATATGTCATTGAACCAACTGCTACCAACTTCCGGCACCGACAGAGATGGCCGCCTCGCTTCACGTTCCTAGGAAACTATGCAGTTTTTTTTATTTTTTAAATGTGTTATTTCTTACATTGGTACCCCAGGTCATCTTAGGTTTCATTACATACAGTCGAGAAGAACTACTGAATATAAGAGCAGCGTCAACTCACCATCGGTACGACCAAGAATATGTCTTTCACGAAGCGGATCCTGTGTTCTGCCTTTCACCCAGGACAACGGAATGGATCCCAGCCGGCGACCCAAAAAAACGACTTCGTAAAAGGGGGAAACGAAGCGGTCTTCTGGTCAGGCTCCGGAGACGGGCACATCGTGCACCACTCCCTAGCATTCTACTCGCCAATGTCCAGTCTCTTGACAACAAGGTTAGCATTCCAGAGGGACATCAGAGACTGTAACGTTCTTTGCTTCACGGAAACATGGCTCACTGGAGAGACGCTATCGGAGTCGGTGCAGCCAGCTGGTTTCTCCACACATCGCGCCGACAGAAACAAACATCTTTCTGGTAAGAAGAGGGGCGGGGGCGTATGCTTCATGGTTAACGAGACGTGGTGTGATCACAACAACATACAGGAACTCAAGTCCTTCTGTTCACCTGATTTAGAATTCCTCACAATCAAATGTCGCCCGCATTATCTACCAAGGGAATTCTCTTTGATTATAATCACAGCCGTATATATTCCCCCCCAAGCAGACACATCGATGGCTCTGAACAAACTTTATTTGACTCTTTGCAAACAGGAATCCATATATCCTGAAGCTGCATTCATTGTAGCTGGGGATTTTAACAAGGTTAATCTGAAAACAAGACTCCCTAAATTGTATCAGCATATCGATTGCGCAACCAGGGCTGGAAAAACCTTGGATGATTGCTATTCTAACTTCCGCGACGCATATAAGGCCCTGCCCCGCTCTCCTTTCGGAAAAGCTGACCACGACTCCATTCTGTTGCTCCCTGCGTACAGACAGAAACTAAAACAAGAAGCTCCCGCGCTGAGGTCTGTTCAACGCTGGTCCGACCAATCTGATTCCACACTCCAAGACTGCTTCCATCACGTGGACTGGGATATGTTTCGTATTGCGTCAAATAACAATATTGACGAATACGCTGATTCGGTGTGCGAGTTCATTAGAACGTGCGTTGAAGATGTTGTTCCCATAGCAACGATTAAAACATTCCCAAACCAGAAACTGTGGATTGATGGCAGCATTCGTGTGAAACTGAAAGCGCGAACCACTGCTTTTAAATCAGGGCAAGGTGACCGGAAACATGACCGAATACAAACAGTGTAGCTATTCCCTCCGCAAGGCAATCAAACAAGCTAAGCGTCAGTATAGAAACAAAGTAGAATCTCAATTCAACGGCTCAGACACAAGAGGTATGTGGCAGGGTCTACAGTCAATCACGGATTACAAAAAGAAAACCAGCCCCGTAACGGACCAGGATGTCTTGCTCTCAGGCAGACTAAATAACTTTTTTGCCCGCTTTGAGGACAATACAGTGCCACTGACAAGGCCCGCAACCAAAACATGCGGACTCTCCTTCACTGCAGCCGACGTGAGGAAAACATTTAAACGTGTTAACCCTCGCAAGGCTGCAGGCCCAGACGGCATCCCCAGCCGAGCCCTCAGAGCATGCGCAGACCAGCTGGCTGGTGTGTTTACGGACATATTCAATCAATCCCTATCCCAGTCTGCTGTTCCCACATGCTTCAAGAGAGCCACCATTCTTCTCGTTCCCAAGAAAGCTAAGGTAACTGAGCTAAACGACTACCACCCCGTAGCACTCATTTCCGTCATCATTAAGTGCTTTGAGAGACTAGTCAAGGACCATATCACATCCATCCTACCTGACACCCTAGACCCACTCCAATTTGCTTACCGCCCAAATAGGTCCACAGACGATGCAATCTCAACCACACTGCACACTGCCCTAACCCATCTGGACAAGAGGAATACCTATGTGAGAATGCTGTTCATCGGCTACAGCTCGGCATTTAACACCATAGTACCCTCCAAGCTCGTCATCAAGCTCGAGACCCTGGGTCTCGACCCCGCCCTGTGCAACTGGCTACTGGACTTCCTGACGGGCCGCCCCCAGGTGGTGAGGGTAGGCAACAACATCTCCACCCCGCTGATCCTCAACACTGGGGCCCCACAAGGGTGCGTTCTCAGCCCTCTCCTGTACTCCCTGTTCACCCACGACTGCGTGGCCACGCACGCCTCCAACTCAATCATAAAGTTTGCGGACGACACAACAGTGGTAGGCTTGATTACCAACAACGACGAGACGGCCTACAGGGAGGAGGTGAGGGCCCTCGGAGTGTGGTGTCAGGAAAATAACCTCACACTCAACGTCAACAAAACTAAGGAGAAGATTGTGGACTTCAGGAAACAGCAGAGGGAACACCCCCCTATCCACATCGATGGAACAGTAGTGGAGAGGGTAGTAAGTTTTATGTTCCTCGGCGTACACATCACAGACAAACTGAATTGGTCCACCCACACAGACAGCATCGTGAAGAAGGCGCAGCAGTGCCTCTTCAACCTCAGGAGGCTTAAGAAATTTGGCTTGTCACCAAAAGCACTCACAAACTGACTACAGATGCACAATCGAGAGCATCCTGGTGGGCTGTATCACCGCCTGGTACGGCAACTGCTCTGCCCACAACCGTAAGGCTCTCCAGAGGGTAGTGAGGTCTGCACAACGCATCACCGGGGGCAAACTACCTGCCCTTTAGGACACCTACATCACCCGATGTCACAGGAAGGCCATAAAGATCATCAAGGACAACAACCACCCGAGCCACTGCCTGTTCACCCCGCTATCATCCAGAAGGCGAGGTCAGTACAGGTGCATCAAAGCTGGGACCGAGAGACCGAAAAACAGTTTCTATCTCAAGGCCATCAGACTGTTAAACAGCCACCACTAACATTGAGTGGCTGCTGCCAACACACTGACTCAACTCCAGCCACTTTAATAATGGGAATTGATGGGAAATTATGTAAAATATATCACTAGCCACTTTAAACAATGCTACCTAATATAATGTTTACATACCCTACATTATTCATCTCATACGTATACGTATATACTGTACTCTATATCATCTACTGCATCTTTATGTAATACATGTATCACTAGCCACTTTAACTATGCCACTTTGTTTACATACTCATCTCATATGTATATACTGTACTCAATACCATCTACTGTATCTTGCCTATGCCGCTCTGTACCATCACTCATTCATATATCTTTATGTACATATTCTTTATCCCCTTACACTTGTGTCTATAAGGTAGTAGTTTTGGAATTGTTAGCTAGATTACTTGTTTGTTATTACTGCATTGTCGGAACGAGAAGCACAAGCATTTCGCTACACTAGCATTAACATCTGCATGTGACAAATAAATTTGATTTGATTTGACTCTATGCCAGCGAGGTGTGGGGTCCACTTGCAAAACAAGATTTCACCAAATGGGACTAACACCCCATTGAAACCCTGCATGCAGAGTCCTGTAAGAGTATCCTACATGTCCAGAGGAAAACTACAAACAATGCACACAGGGCAGAATTAGGCCAATATCCACTAATAATAAAAACTCAAAAAAGAGCAATTCAGTTTTGGAAACATCTCATATCATTACCAAGCCTTGCAATGCTGAGCAAAGAAAAGTGTCCCCTTATCCAGCTGGTCCTGGGGCTGAGTTCACAAACCTGTTCTACTAAACACAACGAAGCCTCAGTCCCCTCATCCAGCTGGTCCTGGGGCTGAGTTCACAAACCTGTTCTACTAAACACACCGAAGCGTCAGTCCCCTTATCCAGCTGGTCCTGGGGCTGAGTTCACAAACCTGTTCTACTAAACACACCGAAGACTCAGTCCCCTTATCCAGCTGGTCCTGGGGCTGAGTTCACAAACCTGTTCTACTAAACACAATGAAGCCTCAGTCCCCTCATCCAGCTGGTCCTGGGGCTGAGTTCACAAACCTGTTCTACTAACACACTGAAGCCTCAGGACCAGAACATCCAATCAATCAGAATTAAACAGATTATAACACAATCAAAACAAAACTACATTGCTTATCAGGAAACACAATTACAAGCACAAAGCAAAATGCAGTGCTATCTGGCCCTAAATCGACAGTACACCGCGGCTAACTATTTGACAATGGTTACTGATCAAAACCTTAGAAAAACCTTGACAAAGTACAGGCTCAGTGAGCACAGCCTTGCCATTGAGAAGGGTAGACACAGTAAAACCTGGCTCCCTGAAGAGGAAAGGCTGTGCAACCACTGCACCACAGCAGAACCTGAGACAGAGCTGCATTTCCTGACAAAACGTAAAAAATATAAAACAATTAGAGAGTGTCATTTCCCCAAATTTGAAACCCTTATTCAAGGATTCAAAAACTTCTCTGATGAGAGTAGGCTATCTGTCCTGTTGGGGAAGGACGCAGAGAGCTGTGGGTTGGCAGCACACTACATTACTGCCTGCCATAAGATGAGGGACAGTGTCTGACAGACCAATCAACCTGCACATGTCATCTACTGTATGCTTATTGTTATTGTTCAATGTATGGTTATTTTGACCCTTGGTTATTGTGGTTACTGTTGTCCTGTTGACAATTTTTTATTCTTATTATCTTAATATTGTAAATATCCAAAGTAAGCTTTGGCAATATGTACATTGTTACGTCATGCCAATAAAGCACATTTTATTTAATTGAATTTAGTTAAAAGGGACTGAGAGAGAGAGGGACTGAGAGAGAGGGACAGAGGGACACAGAGCGAGCGAGAGAGAGAGAGAGAGAGGGGGACAGAGAGAGACAGAGCGAGCGAGAGAGAGAGAGAGAGAGAGAGAGAGAGAGAGAGAGAGAGAGAGAGAGAGAGGGACAGAGAGAGACAGAGAGAGAGAGAGAGAGAGAGAGAGAGAGAGAGAGTGAGAGAGAGACAGGGAGAGAGAGAGGGAGATATAAAGAGAGGAGAGAGGGACTGAGAGAGAGACAGAGAGAGAGAGAGAGAGAGAGGGAGAGATAAAGAGAGGAGAGAGGGACTGAGAGAGAGAGAGAGAGAGAGAGAGAGAGAGGGACAGATAGAGTGGGACAGATAGAAAGAGTGACAGAGAGAGAGAGGGGACAGAGCAAGAGAGAGTGACAGAGAGGGAGAGAGTGAGAGAGAGAGTAACATATAGAGAGAAGGACAGAGAGAGAGGGGGACAGAGAGAGGGACAGAGAGATTGTGATAATTCTTTAAATATTTGAAGTAGGTTGCACTTCAAGCAGTAAAATGTATAAGCGCTGTATCAACAACCATAATGTGTGTGACCACAGCGACAGGCTGCCACACACACACACACACACACACACACACACACACACACACACACACACACACACACACACACACACACACACACACACACACACACACACACACACACACACACACACACACACACACACAGACACGCACACACTCAGCAGAGGACAAGATGTAATCCCAGTGTGTAGTGCTTAAAAACGCTAAAGAAATCTAAACAGAAAAATGTGAAGAACAATAAAGGGGCACACATAATTTAGCAAACATAATTTAGCCAATATAATGCAGTGCAGTCTAAAGGCATTAATATTTGATGATGCAATATGGCACCCTGATCAAAATAGGTTACATCCTGTTTGTATTGTGAGACCTAAAACAGAGAACTGACTCAAAAGAGAGAGAGTAAGACAGACAAAGAGAGAAAGAGTACGAGAGAGAGAGAGAGAGAGAGAGAGAGAGAGAGAGAGAGAGAGAGAGAGATAGAGAGAGAGAGAGAGAGAGAGAGAGAGGAATAAAGATGGAGAGAGAGGGAAAGGAAGAGAGGGAAAAGGAGAGAGGGAGAGGGAGAGGGAGAGGGAGAGAGGGAGGGAGAGAGATAGGAAGAAAGAGGGGGAGAGAGAGAGAGAGAGAGATAGGAAGAAAGAGGGAGAGAGAGAGAGAGAGGAAGAGAGAGGGAGAGAGGAAGAAAGAGTGAGAGGGAGATAGGAAGAAAGAGGGAGAGAGAGAGGGAAAGGAAGAAAGAGGGATGGAGAGAGAGAGAGAGAGAGAGAGAGAGAGAGAGAGAGAGAGAGAGAGAGAGAGAGAGAGAGAGAGAATGTGAGAGAAAGAAAGAGAGAGGTAGAGAGGGAGAGGGGGAGAGAGAGGTTTCCCTCTGCTGTGTCTCTGAACACACTTAGGTTGTACCTTCTAAATGTTAGTGGTACAATAACATTCTCTCTTTCTCTCTCCATCTCGAGCTGTCCCTCTCTCTCCTAAAGTGAGCTGTCCCTCTCTCTGCTAAAGTGAGCTGTTCCTTTCTCTCCGAAAGTAAGCTGTCCCTCACTCTCCTAAAGTGAGCTGTCCCTCTCTCTCATAAAGTGAGCTGTCCCTCTCTCTCATAAAGTGAGCTGTCCCTCACTCTCCGAAAGTGAGCTGTCCCTCTCTCTCATAAAGTGAGCTGTCCTTCTCTCTCATAAAGTGAGCTGTCCCTCTCTCTCATAAAGTGAGCTGTCCCTCACTCTCCTAAAGTGAGCTGTCCCTCACTCTCATAAAGTGAGCTGTCCCTCTCTCTCCTAAAGTGAGCTGTCTCTCTCCTAAATTAAGCTGTCCCTCTCTCTCCTAAAGTGAGCTGCCCCTCTCTCTCCTAAAGTGAGCTGTCCCTCTCTCTCCTAAAGTGAGCTGTCACTCTCCTAAAGTGAGCTGTCCCTCTCTCTCATAAAGTGAGCTGTCCCTCACTCTCCTAAAGTGAGCTGTCGCTCTCTCATAAAGTGAGCTGTCCCTCACTCTCCTAAAGTGAGCTGTCCCTCTCTCTCCTAAAGTGAGCTGTCCCTCTCTCTCATAAAGTGAGCTGGCCCTTTCTCTCTGAAAGTAAGCTGTCCCTCACTCTCCTAAAGTGAGCTGTCCCTCTCTCTCCTAAAGTGAACTGTCCCTCTCTCTCCTAAAGTGAGCTGCCCCTCACTCTCCTAAAGTGAGCTGTCCCCCTCACTCTCATCAAGTGAGCTGTCCCTCTCTCTCCTAAAGTGAGCTGTCCCTCACTCTCCTAAAGTGAGCTGTCCCTCTCTCTCCTAAAGTGAGCTGTCCCCTCTCTCCTAAAGTGAGCTGTCCCTCTCTCTCCTAAAGTGAGCTGTCCCTCACTCTCCTAAAGTGAGCTGTCCCTCACTCTCCTAAAGTGAGCTGTCCCTCACTCTCCTAAAGTGAGCTGTCCCTCACTCTCCTAAAGTGAGCTGTCCCTCACTCTCCTAAAGTGAGCTGTCCCTCTCTCTCCTAAAGTGAGCTGTCCCTCACTCTCCTAAAGTGAGCTGTCCCCCTCTCTCATCAAGTGAGCTGTCCCTCTCTCTCCTAAAGTGAGCTGTCCCTCACTCTCCTAAAGTGAGCTGTCCCTCTCTCTCCTAAAGTGAGCTGTCCCCCTCTCTCCTAAAGTGAGCTGTACCTCTCTCTCCTAAAGTGAGCTATACCTCTCTCTCCTAAAGTGAGCTGTCTCTCTCCTAAAGTGAGCTGTCCCTCTCTCTCATAAAGTGAGCTGTCTCTCTCCTAAAGTGAGCTGTCCCCCTCTCTTCTAAAGTGAGCTGTCCCTCTCTCTCCTAAAGTGAGCTGTCTCTCTCCTAAAGTGAGGTGTCCCTCTCTCTCCTAAAGTAAGCTGTCCCTCTCTCTCCCAAAGTGAGCTGTCCCCCTCACTCCTAAAGTGAGCTGTCCCCCTCACTCCTAAAGTGAGCTGTCCCTCTCTCTCCTAAAGTGAGCTGTCCCTCACTCTCCTAAAGTGAGCTGTCACCCACTCTCCTAAAGTGAGCTGTCCCTCTCTCTCATAAAGTGAGCTGTCCCTCTCTCTCCTAAAGTGAGCTGTCCCTCTCTCTCCTAAAGTGAGCTGTCCCTCACTCTCCTAAAGTGAGCTGTCCTCACTCTCCTAAAGTGAGCTGTCCCTCTCTCTCCTAAAGTGAGCTGTCCCTCACTCTCCTAAAGTGAGCTGTCCTCTCTCTCCTAAAGTGAGCTGTCCCTCACTCTCCTAAAGTGAGCTGTCCCCTCTCTCATCAAGTGAGCTGTCCCCTCTCTCCTAAAGTGAGCTGTCCCTCACTCTCCTAAAGTGAGCTGTCCCTCTCTCTCCTAAAGTGAGCTGTCCCCCTCTCTCCTAAAGTGAGCTGTCCCTCACTCTCCTAAATTGAGCTGTCCCTCTCTCTCCTAAAGTGAGCTGTCCCTCTCTCTCCTAAAGTGAGCTGTCCCTCACTCTCCTAAAGTGAGCTGTCCCTCACTCTCCTAAAGTGAGCAGTCCCTCCTTATCTAAAGTGAGCTGTCCCTCACTCTCCTACAGTGAGCTGTCCCCCTCTCTCCTAAAGTGAGCTGTCCCTCACTCTCCTAAATTGAGCTGTCCCTCTCTCTCCTAAAGTGAGCTGTCCCTCACTCTCCTAAATTGAGCTGTCCCTCTCTCTCCTAAAGTGAGCTGTCCCTCTCTCTCCTAAAGTGAGCTGTCCCTCTCTCTCCTAAAGTGAGCTGTCCCTCACTCTCCTAAAGTGAGCTGTCCCCCTCTCTCCTAAAGTGAGCTGTCCCTCACTCTCCTAAATTGAGCTGTCCCTCTCTCTCCTAAAGTGAGCTGTCCCTCTCTCTCCTAAAGTGAGCTGTCCCTCTCTCTCCTAAAGTGAGCTGTCCCTCTCTCTCCTAAAGTGAGCTGTCCCTCTCTCTCCTAAAGTGAGCTGTCCCTCTCTCTCCTAAAGTGAGCTGTCCCTCACTCTCCTAAAGTGAGCTGTCCCTCACTCTCCTAAAGTGAGCTGTCCCTCTCTCTCCTAAAGTGAGCTGTCCCTCTCTCTCCTAAAGTGAGCTGTCCCTCACTCTCCTAAAGTGAGCTGTCCCTCTCTCTCCTAAAGTGAGCTGTCCCTCACTCTCCTAAAGTGAGCTGTCCCCCTCTCTCATCAAGTGAGCTGTCCCTCTCTCTCCTAAAGTGAGCTGTCCCTCACTCTCCTAAAGTGAGCTGTCCCTCTCTCTCCTAAAGTGAGCTGTCCCCTCTCTCCTAAAGTGAGCTGTCCCTCACTCTCCTAAATTGAGCTGTCCCTCTCTCTCCTAAAGTGAGCTGTCCCTCTCTCTCCTAAAGTGAGCTGTCCCTCACTCTCCTAAAGTGAGCTGTCCCTCACTCTCCTAAATTGAGCTGTCCCTCTCTCTCCTAAAGTGAGCTGTCCCTCACTCTCCTAAAGTGAGCTGTCCCCCTCTCTCATCAAGTGAGCTGTCCCTCACTCTCCTAAAGTGAGCTGTCCCTCTCTCTCATCAAGTGAGCTGTCCCTCTCTCTCCTAAAGTGAGCTGTCCCTCACTCTCCTAAAGTGAGCTGTCCCTCTCTCTCCTAAAGTGAGCTGTCCCCCTCTCTCCTAAAGTGAGCTGTCCCTCACTCTCCTAAATTGAGCTGTCCCTCTCTCTCCTAAAGTGAGCTGTCCCTCTCTCTCCTAAAGTGAGCTGTCCCTCACTCTCCTAAAGTGAGCTGTCCCTCACTCTCCTAAAGTGAGCAGTCCCTCCTTATCTAAAGTGAGCTGTCCCTCACTCTCCTACAGTGAGCTGTCCCCCTCTCTCCTAAAGTGAGCTGTCCCTCACTCTCCTAAATTGAGCTGTCCCTCTCTCTCCTAAAGTGAGCTGTCCCTCACTCTCCTAAATTGAGCTGTCCCTCTCTCTCCTAAAGTGAGCTGTCCCTCTCTCTCCTAAAGTGAGCTGTCCCTCTCTCTCCTAAAGTGAGCTGTCCCTCACTCTCCTAAAGTGAGCTGTCCCCTCTCTCCTAAAGTGAGCTGTCCCTCACTCTCCTAAATTGAGCTGTCCTCTCTCTCCTAAAGTGAGCTGTCCCTCTCTCTCCTAAAGTGAGCTGTCCCTCTCTCTCCTAAAGTGAGCTGTCCCTCTCTCTCCTAAAGTGAGCTGTCCCTCTCTCTCCTAAAGTGAGCTGTCCCTCTCTCCTAAAGTGAGCTGTCCCTCACTCTCCTAAAGTGAGCTGTCCCTCACTCTCCTAAAGTGAGCTGTCCCTCTCTCTCCTAAAGTGAGCTGTCCCTCTCTCTCCTAAAGTGAGCTGTCCCTCACTCTCCTAAAGTGAGCTGTCCCTCTCTCTCCTAAAGTGAGCTGTCCCTCACTCTCCTAAAGTGAGCTGTCCCCCTCTCTCATCAAGTGAGCTGTCCCTCTCTCTCCTAAAGTGAGCTGTCCCTCACTCTCCTAAAGTGAGCTGTCCCTCTCTCTCCTAAAGTGAGCTGTCCCCCTCTCTCCTAAAGTGAGCTGTCCCTCACTCTCCTAAATTGAGCTGTCCCTCTCTCTCCTAAAGTGAGCTGTCCCTCTCTCTCCTAAAGTGAGCTGTCCCTCACTCTCCTAAAGTGAGCTGTCCCTCACTCTCCTAAATTGAGCTGTCCCTCTCTCTCCTAAAGTGAGCTGTCCCTCACTCTCCTAAAGTGAGCTGTCCCCCTCTCTCATCAAGTGAGCTGTCCCTCTCTCTCCTAAAGTGAGCTGTCCCTCACTCTCCTAAAGTGAGCTGTCCCTCACTCTCCTAAAGTGAGCTGTCCCTCTCTCTCCTAAAGTGAGCTGTCCCCCTCTCTCCTAAAGTGAGCTGTCCCTCACTCTCCTAAATTGAGCTGTCCCTCTCTCTCCCAAAGTGAGCTGTCCCTCTCTCTCCCAAAGTGAGCTGTCCCCCTCACTCCTAAAGTGAGCTGTCCCTCTCTCTCCTAAAGTGAGCTGTCCCTCACTCTCCTAAAGTGAGCTGTCACCCACTCTCCTAAAGTGAGCTGTCCCTCTCTCTCATAAAGTGAGCTGTCCCTCTCTCTCCTAAAGTGAGCTGTCCCTCTCTCTCCTAAAGTGAGCTGTCCCTCACTCTCCTAAAGTGAGCTGTCCCTCACTCTCCTAAAGTGAGCTGTCCCTCTCTCTCCTAAAGTGAGCTGTCCCTCTCTCTCCTAAAGTGAGCTGTCCCTCACTCTCCTAAAGTGAGCTGTCCCTCTCTCTCCTAAAGTGAGCTGTCCCTCTCTCTCCTAAAGTGAGCTGTCCCCCTCTCTCCTAAAGTGAGCTGTCCCTCACTCTCCTAAATTGAGCTGTCCCTCTCTCTCCTAAAGTGAGCTGTCCCTCTCTCTCCTAAAGTGAGCTGTCCCTCACTCTCCTAAAGTGAGCTGTCCCTCTCTCTCCTAAAGTGAGCTGTCCCCCTCTCTCCTAAAGTGAGCTGTCCCTCTCTCTCCTAAAGTGAGCTGTACCTCTCTCTCCTAAAGTGAGCTGTCTCTCTCCTAAAGTGAGCTGTCCCTCTCTCTCATAAAGTGAGCTGTCTCTCTCCTAAAGTGAGCTGTCCCCCTCTCTTCTAAAGTGAGCTGTCCCTCTCTCTCCTAAAGTGAGCTGTCTCTCTCCTAAAGTGAGGTGTCCCTCTCTCTCCTAAAGTAAGCTGTCCCTCTCTCTCCCAAAGTGAGCTGTCCCCCTCTCTCCTAAAGTGAGCTGTCCCCCTCTCTCCTAAAGTGAGCTGTCACTCTCCTAAAGTGAGCTGTCACTCTCCTAAAGTGAGCTGTCTCTCTCCTAAAGTGAGCTGTCTCTCTCCTAAAGCGAGGTGTCCCTCTCTCTCCTAAAGTAAGCTGTCCCTCTCTCTCCCAAAGTGAGCTGTCCCCCTCACTCCTAAAGTGAGCTGTCCCCCTCACTCCTAAAGTGAGCTGTCCCTCTCTCTCCTAAAGTGAGCTGTCCCTCACTCTCCTAAAGTGAGCTGTCACCCACTCTCCTAAAGTGAGCTGTCCCTCTCTCTCCTAAAGTGAGCTGTCCCTCTCTCTCCTAAAGTGAACTGTCCCTCTCTCTCCTAAAGTGAGCTGTCCCTCACTCTCCTAAAGTGAGCTGTCCCTCACTCTCCTAAAGTGAGCTGTCCCTCTCTCTCCTAAAGTGAGCTGTCCCTCACTCTCCTAAAGTGAGCTGTCCTCTCTCTCCTAAAGTGAGCTGTCCCTCACTCTCCTAAAGTGAGCTGTCCCCTCTCTCATCAAGTGAGCTGTCCCTCACTCTCCTAAAGTGAGCTGTCCCTCACTCTCCTAAAGTGAGCTGTCCCTCTCTCTCCTAAAGTGAGCTGTCCCCTCTCTCCTAAAGTGAGCTGTCCCTCACTCTCCTAAATTGAGCTGTCCCTCTCTCTCCTAAAGTGAGCTGTCCCTCTCTCTCCTAAAGTGAGCTGTCCCTCACTCTCCTAAAGTGAGCTGTCCCTCACTCTCCTAAAGTGAGCTGTCCCTCCTCTATCTAAAGTGAGCTGTCCCTCACTCTCCTACAGTGAGCTGTCCCTCTCTCCTAAAGTGAGCTGTCCCTCACTCTCCTAAATTGAGCTGTCCCCTCTCTCCTAAAGTGAGCTGTCCTCTCTCTCCTAAAGTGAGCTGTCCCTCTCTCCTAAATTGAGCTGTCCCTCTCTCTCCTAAAGTGAGCTGTCCCTCTCTCTCCTAAAGTGAGCTGTCCCTCTCTCTCCTAAAGTGAGCTGTCCCTCACTCTCCTAAAGTGAGCTGTCCCTCTCTCTCCTAAAGTGAGCTGTCCCTCACTCTCCTAAAGTGAGCTGTCCTCTCTCTCCTAAAGTGAGCTGTCCCTCTCTCTCCTAAAGTGAGCTGTCCCTCTCTCTCCTAAAGTGAGCTGTCCCTCTCTCCTAAAGTGAGCTGTCCCTCTCTCTCCTAAAGTGAGCTGTCCCTCCTCTCTCCTAAAGTGAGCTGTCCCTCTCTCTCCTAAAGTGAGCTGTCCCTCACTCTCCTAAAGTGAGCTGTCCCTCTCTCTCCTAAAGTGAGCCTAAAGTGAGCTGCTGTCCCTCTCTCTCCTAAAGTGAGCTGTCCCTCACTCTCTCCTAAAGTGAGCTGTCCCTCACTCTCCTAAAGTGAGCTGTCCCTCTCTCTCCTAAAGTGAGCTGTCCCTCACTCTCCTAAAGTGAGCTGTCCCTCTCTCTCCTAAAGTGAGCTGTCCTCTCTCTCCTAAAGTGAGCTGTCCTCACTCTCCTAAAGTGAGCTGTCCCTCTCTCTCCTAAAGTGAGCTGTCCCTCTCTCCTAAAGTGAGCTGTCCCTCACTCTCCTAAAGTGAGCTGTCCCTCTCTCTCCTAAAGTGAGCTGTCCCTCTCTCTCCTAAAGTGAGCTGTCCCTCACTCTCCTAAAGTGAGCTGTCCCACTCTCCTAAAGTGAGCTCCCTCTCCTAAAGTGAGCTGTCCCCTCTCTCCTAAAGTGAGCTGTCCCTCACTCTCCTAAAGTGAGCTGTCCCCTCTCTCCTAAAGTGAGCTGTCCCTCACTCTCCTAAAGTGAGCTGTCCCTCACTCTCCTAAAGTGAGCTGTCCCTCTCTCCTAAAGTGAGCTGTCCCTCCTAAAGTGAGCTGTCCCTCCTCCTAAAGTGAGCTGTCCCTCTCTCTCCTAAAGTGAGCTGTCCCTGTCCTCTCTCCTAAAGTGAGCTGTCCCTCTCTCTCCTAAAGTGAGCTGTCCCCTCTCTCCTAAAGTGAGCTGTCCCTCTCTCTCCTAAAGTGAGCTGTCCCTCACTCTCCTAAAGTGAGCTGTCCTCACTCTCCTAAAGTGAGCTGTCCCTCTCTCCTAAAGTGAGCTGTCCCTCTCTCTCCTAAAGTGAGCTGTCCCTCTCTCTCCTAAAGTGAGCTGTCCCTCTCTCTCCTAAAGTGAGCTGTCCCTCTCTCTCCTAAAGTGAGCTGTCCCTCTCTCTCCTAAAGTGAGCTGTCCCTCTCTCTCCTAAAGTGAGCTGTCCCTCACTCTCCTAAAGTGAGCTGTCCCTCTCTCTCCTAAAGTGAGCTGTCCCTCTCTCTCCTAAAGTGAGCTGTCCCTCTCTCTCCTAAAGTGAGCTGTCCCTCACTCTCCTAAAGTGAGCTGTCCCTCTCTCTCCTAAAGTGAGCTGTCCCCCTCTCCTAAAGTGAGCTGTCCCTCACTCTCCTAAATTGAGCTGTCCCTCTCTCTCCTAAAGTGAGCTGTCCCTCTCTCTCCTAAAGTGAGCTGTCCCTCACTCTCCTAAAGTGAGCTGTCCCTCTCTCTCCTAAAGTGAGCTGTCCCTCTCTCTCCTAAAGTGAGCTGTCCCTCTCTCCTAAAGTGAGCTGTCCCTCTCTCCTAAAGTGAGCTGTCCCTCTCTCTCCTAAAGTGAGCTGTCCCTCTCTCCTAAAGTGAGCTGTCCCTCACTCTCCTAAAGTGAGCTGTCCCTCACTCTCCTAAAGTGAGCTGTCCCTCTCTCTCCTAAAGTGAGCTGTCCCTCTCTCTCCTAAAGTGAGCTGTCCCTCTCTCTCCTAAAGTGAGCTGTCCCTCTCTCTCCTAAAGTGAGCTGTCCCTCTCTCTCCTAAAGTGAGCTGTCCCTCTCTCTCCTAAAGTGAGCTGTCCCTCACTCTCCTAAAGTGAGCTGTCCCTCTCTCTCCTAAAGTGAGCTGTCCCTCACTCTCCTAAAGTGAGCTGTCCCCTCTCTCCTAAAGTGAGCTGTCCCTCACTCTCCTAAAGTGAGCTGTCCCTCTCTCTCCTAAAGTGAGCTGTCCCTCACTCTCCTAAAGTGAGCTGTCCCTCTCTCTCCTAAAGTGAGCTGTCCCTCTCTCTCCTAAAGTGAGCTGTCCCTCACTCTCCTAAAGTGAGCTGTCCCACTCTCCTAAAGTGAGCTGTCCCTCTCTCTCCTAAAGTGAGCTGTCCCTCTCTCTCCTAAAGTGAGCTGTCCCTCACTCTCCTAAAGTGAGCTGTCCCTCACTCTCCTAAAGTGAGCTGTCCCTCTCTCTCCTAAAGTGAGCTGTCCCTCACTCTCCTAAAGTGAGCTGTCCCCTCTCTCATCAAGTGAGCTGTCCCTCTCTCTCCTAAAGTGAGCTGTCCCTCTAAAGTGAGCTGTCCCTCTCTCTCCTAAAGTGAGCTGTCCCTCTCTCTCCTAAAGTGAGCTGTCCTAAAGTGAGCTGTCCCTCACTCTCCTAAAGTGAGCTGTCCCCTCCCAAAGTGAGCTCTCCTAAAGTGAGCTGTCCCTCTCTCTCCTAAAGTGAGCTGTCCCTCTCTCTCCTAAAGTGAGCTGTCCCTCACTCTCCTAAAGTGAGCTGTCCCTCACTCTCCTAAAGTGAGCTGTCCCTCTCTCTCCTAAAGTGAGCTGTCCCTCACTCTCCTAAAGTGAGCTGTCCCCCTCTCTCTAAAGTGAGCTGTCCCTCTCTCTCCTAAAGTGAGCTGTCCTCACTCTCCTAAAGTGAGCTGTCCCTCACTCTCCTAAAGTGAGCTGTCCCTCTCTCTCCTAAAGTGAGCTGTCCCTCTCTCTCCTAAAGTGAGCTGTCCCTCACTCTCCTAAAGTGAGCTGCTCTCCTAAAGTGAGCTGTCCCTCTCTCCTAAAGTGAGCTGTCCCTCACTCTCCTAAAGTGAGCTGTCCCTCTCTCTCCTAAAGTGAGCTGTCCCTCTCTCCTAAAGTGAGCTGTCCCTCACTCTCCTAAAGTGAGCTGTCCTCAAGTGAGCTGTCCCTCTCTCCTAAAGTGAGCTGTCCCTCTCTCTCCTAAAGTGAGCTGTCCCTCACTCTCCTAAAGTGAGCTGTCCCTCTCTCTCCTAAAGTGAGCTGTCCCTCTCTCTCCTAAAGTGAGCTGTCCCTCACTCTCCTAAAGTGAGCTGTCCCTCTCTCTCCTAAAGTGAGCTGTCCCTCACTCTCCTAAAGTGAGCTGTCCCTCTCTCCTAAAGTGAGCTGTCCTCTCTCTCCTAAAGTGAGCTGTCCTCTCTCTCCTAAAGTGAGCTGTCCTCTCTCTCCTAAAGTGAGCTGTCCCTCACTCTCCTAAAGTGAGCTGTCCCTCTCTCTCCTAAAGTGAGCTGTCCCTCTCTCTCCTAAAGTGAGCTGTCCCTCACTCTCCTAAAGTGAGCTGTCCCCTCTCTCCTAAAGTGAGCTGTCCCTCTCTCTCCTAAAGTGAGCTGTCCCTCACTCTCCTAAAGTGAGCTGTCCCTCTCTCTCCTAAAGTGAGCTGTCCCCCTCTCTCCTAAAGTGAGCTGTCCCTCTCCTAAAGTGAGCTGTCCCTCACTCTCCTAAAGTGAGCTGTCCCTCTCTCTCCTAAAGTGAGCTGTCCCTCTCTCTCCTAAAGTGAGCTGTCCCTCACTCTCCTAAAGTGAGCTGTCCCTCTCTCTCCTAAAGTGAGCTGTCCCTCTCTCTCCTAAAGTGAGCTGTCCCTCTCTCTCATAAAGTGAGCTGTCCCTCTCTCCTAAAGTGAGCTGTCCCTCTCTCTCCTAAAGTGAGCTGTCCCTCTCTCCTAAAGTGAGCTGTCCCTCTCTCTCCTAAAGTGAGCTGTCCCTCTCTCTCCTAAAGTGAGCTGTCCCTCTCTCTCCTAAAGTGAGCTGTCCCTCTCTCTCCTAAAGTGAGCTGTCCCTCTCTCTCCTAAAGTGAGCTGTCCCCTCTCTCTCCTAAAGTGAGCTGTCCCTGAGCTGTCTCTCCTAAAGTGAGCTGTCCCTCTCTCTCCTAAAGTGAGCTGTCCCTCTCTCTCCTAAAGTGAGCTGTCCTCTCTCCTAAAGTGAGCTGTCCCTCTCTCTCTCCTAAAGTGAGCTGTCCCCTCTCTCCTAAAGTGAGCTGTCCCTCCTCTCTCCTAAAGTGAGCTGTCCCTCTCTCTCCTAAAGTGAGCTGTCCCTCTCTCTCCTAAAGTGAGCTGTCCCTCACTCTCCTAAAGTGAGCTGTCCCTCTCTCTCCTAAAGTGAGCTGTCCTCACTCTCCTAAAGTGAGCTGTCCCTCTCTCTCCTAAAGTGAGCTGTCCCCCTCTCCTAAAGTGAGCTGTCCCTCTCTCTCCTAAAGTGAGCTGTCTCTCTAAAGTGAGCTGTCTCCTAAAGTGAGCTGTCCCTCTCTCTCCTAAAGTGAGCTGTCCCTCTCTCTCCTAAAGTGAGCTGTCCCCCTCTCTCCTAAAGTGAGCTGTCCCTCTCTCTCCTAAAGTGAGCTGTCCCTCTCTCCTAAAGTGAGCTGTCCCTCTCTCTCCTAAAGTGAGCTGTCCCTCTCTCTCCTAAAGTGAGCTGTCCCTCCTCTCCTAAAGTGAGCTGTCCCTCTCTCCTAAAGTGAGCTGTCCCTCTCTCTCCTAAAGTGAGCTGTCCCCTCTCTCCTAAAGTGAGCTGTCCCTCTCTCTCCTAAAGTGAGCTGTCCCTCTCTCTCCTAAAGTGAGCTGTCCCTCACTCTCCTAAAGTGAGCTGTCCCTCTCTCTCCTAAAGTGAGCTGTCCCTCCCTCTCTCCTAAAGTGAGCTGTCCCTCTCTCTCCTAAAGTGAGCTGTCCCCCTCTAAAGTGAGCTCTCCTAAAGTGAGCTGTCCCTCTCTCCTAAAGTGAGCTGTCCTCTCTCCTAAAGTGAGCTGTCCCCCTCTCCTAAAGTGAGCTGTCACCCACTCTCCTAAAGTGAGCTGTCCCTCTCTATAAAGTGAGCTGTCCTCTCTCTCCTAAAGTGAGCTGTCCCTCTCTCTCCTAAAGTGAGCTGTCCCTCACTCTCCTAAAGTGAGCTGTCCCTCACTCTCCTAAAGTGAGCTGTCCCTCTCTCTCTCCTAAAGTGAGCTGTCCCTCTCTCCTAAAGTGAGCTGTCCTTCACTCTCCTAAAGTGAGATGTCCCTCACTCTCCTAAAGTGAGCTGTCCCCCTCTCTCATCAAGTGAGCTGTCCCTCTCTCTCCTAAAGTGAGCTGTCCCTCACTCTCCTAAAGTGAGCTGTCCCTCTCTCTCCTAAAGTGAGCTGTCCCTCTCTCTCCTAAAGTGAGCTGTCCCTCACTCTCCTAAAGTGAGCTGTCCCTCTCTCTCCTAAAGTGAGCTGTCCCTCTCTCTCCTAAAGTGAGCTGTCCCTCACTCTCCTAAAGTGAGCTGTCCCTCACTCTCCTAAAGTGAGCTGTCCCTCACTCTCCTAAAGTGAAAGTGAGCTGTCCCTCACTCTCCTAAAGTGAGCTGTCCCTCTCTCTCCTAAAGTGAGCTGTCCTCACTCTCCTAAAGTGAGCTGTCCCTCACTCTCCTAAAGTGAGCTGTCCTCTCTCTCCTAAAGTGAGCTGTCCCCCTCTCTCCTCCTAAAGTGAGCTGTACCTCTCTCTCCTAAAGTGAGCTGTCTCTCTCCTAAAGTGAGCTGTCCCTCTCCTCCTAAAGTGAGCTGTCCCTCTCTCCTAAAGTGAGCTGTCTCTCTCCTAAAGTGAGCTGTCCTAAAGTGAGCCCCTCTCTCTCATAAAGTGAGCTGTCCCTCCTAAAGTGAGCTGTCTCTCCTAAAGTGAGCTGTCTCTCTCCTAAAGTGAGGTGTCCCTCTCTCTCCTAAAGTAAGCTGTCCCTCTCTCTCCCAAAGTGAGCTGTCCCCCTCTCTCCTAAAGTGAGCTGTCCCCCTCTCTCCTAAAGTGAGCTGTCACTCTCCTAAAGTGAGCTGTCTCTCTCCTAAAGTGAGGTGTCCCTCTCTCTCCTAAAGTAAGCTGTCCCTCTCTCTCCCAAAGTGAGCTGTCCCCCTCACTCCTAAAGTGAGCTGTCCCTCTCTCTCCTAAAGTGAGCTGTCCCTCACTCTCCTAAAGTGAGCTGTCACCCACTCTCCTAAAGTGAGCTGTCCCTCTCTCTCATAAAGTGAACTGTCCCTCTCTCTCCTAAAGTGAGCTGTCCCTCTCTCTCCTAAAGTGAGCTGTCCCTCACTCTCCTAAAGTGAGCTGTCCCTCACTCTCCTAAAGTGAGCTGTCCCTCTCTCTCCTAAAGTGAGCTGTCCCTCTCTCTCCTAAAGTGAGCTGTCCCTCACTCTCCTAAAGTGAGCTGTCCCTCTCTCTCCTAAAGTGAGCTGTCCCTCACTCTCCTAAAGTGAGCTGTCCCCCTCTCTCATCAAGTGAGCTGTCCCTCTCTCTCCTAAAGTGAGCTGTCCCTCACTCTCCTAAAGTCAGCTGTCCCTCTCTCTCCTAAATTGAGCTGTCCCCCTCTCCTAAAGTGAGCTGTCCCTCACTCTCCTAAATTGAGCTGTCCCTCTCTCTCCTAAAGTGAGCTGTCCCTCTCTCTCCTAAAGTGAGCTGTCCCTCTCTCTCCTAAAGTGAGCTGTACCTCTCTCTCCTAAAGTGAGCTGTACCTCTCTCTCCTAAAGTGAGCTGTCTCTCTCCTAAAGTGAGCTGTCCCTCTCTCTCATAAAGTGAGCTGTCTCTCTCTCTCCTAAAGTGAGCTGTCTCTCTCTCTCCTAAAGTGAGCTGTACCTCTCTCTCCTAAAGTGAGCTGTCTCTCTCCTAAAGTGAGCTGTACCTCTCTCTCCTAAAGTGAGCTGTACCTCTCTCTCCTAAAGTGAGCTGTCTCTCTCCTAAAGTGAGCTGTCCCTCTCTCTCATAAAGTGAGCTGTCTCTCTCCTAAAGTGAGCTGTCCCCCTCTCTTCTAAAGTGAGCTGTCCCTCTCTCTCCTAAAGTGAGCTGTCTCTCTCCTAAAGTGAGGTGTCCCTCTCTCTCCTAAAGTAAGCTGTCCCTCTCTCTCCCAAAGTGAGCTGTCCCCCTCTCTCCTAAAGTGAGCTGTCCCCCTCTCTCCTAAAGTGAGCTGTCACTCTCCTAAAGTGAGCTGTCTCTCTCCTAAAGTGAGGTGTCCCTCTCTCTCCTAAAGTAAGCTGTCCCTCTCTCTCCCAAAGTGAGCTGTCCCCCTCACTCCTAAAGTGAGCTGTCCCTCTCTCTCCTAAAGTGAGCTGTCCCTCACTCTCCTAAAGTGAGCTGTCACCCACTCTCCTAAAGTGAGCGGTCCCTCTCTCTCCTAAAGTGAGCTGTCCCTCTCTCTCCTAAAGTGAGCTGTCCCTCACTCTCCTAAAGTGAGCTGTCCCTCACTCTCCTAAAGTGAGCTGTCCCTCTCTCTCCTAAAGTGAGCTGTCCCTCTCTCTCCTAAAGTGAGCTGTCCCTCACTCTCCTAAAGTGAGCTGTCCCTCTCTCTCCTAAAGTGAGCTGTCCCTCACTCTCCTAAAGTGAGCTGTCCCCCTCTCTCATCAAGTGAGCTGTCCCTCTCTCTCCTAAAGTGAGCTGTCCCTCACTCTCCTAAAGTGAGCTGTCCCTCTCTCTCCTAAAGTGAGCTGTCCCCCTCTCTCCTAAAGTGAGCTGTCCCTCACTCTCCTAAATTGAGCTGTCCCTCTCTCTCCTAAAGTGAGCTGTCCCTCTCTCTCCTAAAGTGAGCTGTCCCTCTCTCTCCTAAAGTGAGCTGTCCCTCTCTCTCCTAAAGTGAGCTGTACCTCTCTCTCCTAAAGTGAGCTGTCTCTCTCCTAAAGTGAGCTGTCCCTCTCTCTCATAAAGTGAGCTGTCTCTCTCCTAAAGTGAGCTGTCCCCCTCTCTCATAAAGTGAGCTGTCTCTCTCCTAAAGTGAGCTGTCCTTCTCTCTCCTAAAGTGAGCTGTCCCTCTCTCTCCTAAAGTGAGCTGTCTCTCTCCTAAAGTGAGCTGTCCTTCTCTCTCCTAAAGTGAGCTGTCCCCCTCTCTCCTAAAGTGAGCTGTCCCCCTCTCTCCTAAAGTGAGCTGTCCCCCTCTCTCCTAAAGTGAGCTGTCCCTCTCTCTCCTAAAGTGAGCTGTCCCCCTCTCTCCTAAAGTGAGCTGTCCCTCTCTCTCCTAAAGTGAGCTGTCCCCCTCTCTCCTAAAGTGAGCTGTCCCCCTCTCTCCTAAAGTGAGCTGTCCCTCTCTCTCCTAAAGTGAGCTGTCCCCCTCTCTCCTAAAGTGAGCTGTCCCCCTCTCTCCTAAAGTGAGCTGTCCCCCTCTCTCCTAAAGTGAGCTGTCCCTCTCTGACATTTAAAAAACGTTTAATCTAATAAAACCAAAACTAAACCACTGCCTGCATGTATTTGCATACGTGTGTGAATACAGACAGGTTTATGCATCTGTATGTATGTTCTTCCCCCTCTTTCATTGTGCTACTGATGACCCCATCCTCTCTTTCATTGTGCTACTGATGACCCCATCCTCTCTTTCATTGTGCTACTGATGACCCCATCCTCTCTTTCATTGTGCTACTGATGACCCCATCCTCTCTTTCATTGTGCTACTGATGACCCCATCCTCTCTTTCATTGTGCTACTGATGACCCCATCCTCTCTTTCATTGTGCTACTGATGACCCCATCCTCTCTTTCATTGTGCTACTGATGACCCCATCCTCTCTTTCATTGTGCTACTGATGACCCCATCCTCTCTTTCATTGTGCTACTGATGACCCCATCCTCTCTTTCATTGTGCTACTGATGACCCCATCCTCTCTTTCATTGTGCTACTGATGACCCCATCCTCTCTTTCATTGTGTTACTGATGACCCCATCCTCTCTTTCATTGTGCTACTGATGACCCCATCCTCTCTTTCATTGTGCTTCTGATGACCCCATCCCCTCTTTCATTGTGCTACAGATGACCCCCTCCCCTCTTTCATTGTGCTACTGATGACCCCATCCCCTCTTTCATTGTGCTACAGATGACCCCCTCCCCTCTTTCATTGTGCTTCAGGTGACTAGTGGGTCTGTCTCTAACTGGGTGGAAAGTGCCTCTCAAAAACACTCTCTTCCTAACCTTTGTGACTGTGTCCAATTGCGTGTGTGTGTGTGTGTGTGTGTGTGTGTGTGTGTGTGTGTGTGTGTGTGTGCGTGAGAGAGAGAGAGTCTTTGATCTTAAACGCAAACCAAATGATTTTATTGAAGAAATTCCCTCTGTATTCTGTGCCTCGTACTAACAAGCTTCTGAGTTTTTCCCCTTAGCCTCAGCTCCCCTGTGTCTGCTGTCATTTAATTATGGGCAATCTTTTATTTCCCTTCAATAATGAAGATTGGAGGGAAGGGTGCGAGAGAGTTCGAGAGCAAGCGAGAGTGAGTAAGAGAGAGTTACAGAGAGAAAATTGGAGAGAGGTAGAATAAAATGTTTCTCTGTGGATTCCATCATAATCCAATATAACGTTATAGACAAGACAAGTGTTGTCTTTGCTTTTATGATCGAACAAGAATTAGTGATGGCTTCCTACGTGAAGTGGATCCTAATTGCACCACAGATCACCTTCACGAATATGAAAAGTAAAAACATAAACCGCTCCTTCCAAAAACAGCCCCATAAATCACAAAGGAGATGTGGATATTTTAGCAGCTACAGCATTAGCTATTCATTGCACAGATCAACTACCAAATTGCTCTTTGAATAAATGATGACGGCTATGATAACTTTCCTCACACACGTGAAGTGCAGAAGGTCTACAGAAGTAGGATCTTAATTTGATCACTCTGGTGCAGGAAAACTTTCCTGCTATGAAGGACATATAAAACGTGTATTTAAGGTTTCAAAAGGCTTCTGAAGTTGGTCATTTCCTTTATTTCACCAGGTAGGCCAGTTGAGAACAGGTTCTTTGTTGTTTTGTCTTCTTTGTTCTTTGCAATTTCAGACTTGATTTTCCCTTACGAAAAAATGTATCAACCCCTACAAAAATGTCCATTAATTATAATCCACATAATAATTCACATTTCCTGATGCTGTAGGATTATGTTCCTGCTGTAGCAAACTGTCTCAAATGAAGGTCCTACATCTGTACGTGACTGGAGAGTGAACACGCTAGGGAACATTCTGTCCACTAAGGTGCCCAGCCTAAAGCCCACACACCACAGTTAGAGATTCACAGAGTTCAGAGTCATTTCATGACCGTGGCACTACAAGGCTCTATCTGCACAAAGCATACACTAATTCTGAGATATTGAGCATCAAAGTTTTCACATCCCAAAGAGAGGGTTTTCACATCCCAAAACATTTTTGTAGTGAATTGTTCTTTATAACCCATTAGGGTCCTCATCTTAAAGGTACCTGAAGTGCAGAGTATCAAAATCGTGAGACATTTGTAAATCAGTTTTTTAGGGGGGTGCAATCGCAGATGGAACCTTGTGGCTCTGAAATGTCAATCTGGGTTCAACCATAAGGTTCGATCTGAAACTTCTGAATTCCACATGTTCAGTTTTTAAGAAGACTATCTATTTGAATGCATAATTCAACAGCACTATTCTACCAAGTGAGAGTCAGCACACATCCTCAAATACATGTATTATGGTCATTAGATTAATTAGTCATCACTGAACAGAGACGTGACAGCATCATTTGTTTTAAGATTTCTGACAGTGTTTTATTGCTTATGTGCCATTGTTGCTAGCTAGACTAGCCTAGCCCATACTTAGAGGGCGAAGGTAAAGACATACACTACCATTCAAACGTTTGGGGTCACTTAGAAATGTCCTTGTTTTTTAAAGAAAAACACATTTTTTGTCCATTAAAATCACATCAAATTGGTCAGAAATACAGTGTAGACATTGTTAATGTTGTAAATTACTATTGTAGCTGGAAACGGCTAATTTCTTATGGAATATCTACATAGGTGTACAGAGGCCCATTATCAGCAACCATCACTCCTGTGTTCCAATGGCACGTTGAGTTAGCTAATCCAAGTTCATCATTTTAAAAGGCTAATTGATCATTAGAAAACTATTTTGCAATTATGTTAGCACAGCTGAAAACTGTTGTTTCTGATTAAAGAAGCAATAAAACTGGCCTTCTTTAGACTAGTTGAGTATCCGGAGCATCAGCATTTGTGGGTTCGATTTCAGGCTCAAAATGGCCAGAAACAAATAACTTTCTTTTGAAACTCGTCAGTCTATTCTTGTTTGGAGAAATTAAGACTATTCCATGCGAGAAATTTCCAAGAAACTGAAGATCTCGTACAACGCTGTATACTACTCCCTTCACAGAACAGCACAACTGGCTCTAACCAGAATAGAAAGAGGAGTGGGAGGCCCCGGTGCACAACTGAGCAAGAGGACAAGTACATTAGAGTGTCTAGTTTGAGAAACACTTCACAAGTCCTCAACTGGCAGCTTCATTAAATAGTACCCACAAAACACCAGTCTCAACGTCAACAGTGAAGAAGCGACTCCGGGATACTGGCCTTCTAGGCAGAGTTGCAAAGAAAAAGCCATATCTCAGACTGGCCAATAAAAAGAAAAGATTAAGATGGGCAAAAGAACACAGACACTGGACAGAGGAAGATTGGAAAAAAATGTTATGAACAGACAAATATACGTTTGAGGTGTTCGGATCACAAAGATGGACATTCGTGAGATGCAGAAAAAAATGTAAAGATGCCGGAGGAGTGCTTGACGCCATCTGTCAAAGCACCCCCAATGTGATGGTCTGGGGGTGCTTTGGTGGTGGCAAGTGGGAAATGTGTACAGGGTAAAAGGGATCTTGAAGAAGGAAAGCTATCCCTCCATTTTGCAACACCATTCTATTCCCTGTGGACAGCACTTAATTGGAGCAAATTTCCTCCTACAACAGGACAATGACCCAAAGCACAGCTCCAAACTATGTAATAACTATTTATTAAGGAAGCAGAAGTCAACTGGTATTCTGTCTATAATGGAGTGGCCAGTACAGTCACCGGATCTCAACCCTATTGAGCTGTTGTGGGAGCAGCTTAACTGTATGGTACATAAGAAGTGCCCATCAAGCCAGTGTTTCAGGAAGCATGGGGTGAAATTTCTTCAGATTATGTCAACAAATTGACAACTAGAATGCCAAAGGTCTACAAGGCTGTAATGGCTGCAAATGGAGGATTCTTTGACGAAAGCAAAGTTTGAAGGACACAATTATTATTTAAATTAAAAATAATTATTTATAACCTTGTCAACGTCTTGACTATATTTCCTATTCATTTTGCAACTAATTTCACATGTTTTCATGGAAAACAAGGACATTTTCTAAGTGACCCCAACCTTTTGAACATTAGTGTATGTGTGTTTATTCAGGCTTGTGATTGAAGATAGAACGTTATAGCATCAAGTTCATATGGGTTTATGCAGAGAGAACTTTACACTTTTTCCTTTTTTTTCACATAAAATGTACTTTTTCAAAAATCTATGTGACTAACTCATTTCTCACTAAAATGTCAGCTAGGACCTTATAGTCCCAAGGTTTGGAATTTCTTCCATAATATGTTGGTTTCGCTAAAAGCCCGTTAGGAATCACATGTCCATCTATATGCGTCAACCTCACAGGACGGCAGGGTAGCCTAGTGGTTAGAGCGTTGGATTAGTAACCAGAAGGTTGCAAGTTCAAACCCCCGAGCTGACAAGGTACAAATCTGTCGTTCTGCCCCTGAACAGGCAGGGGCAGACTCCTGGGTCTACACAGCTGCCCACTGTTCCCAGGCTGTCATTGAAAATAAGAATTTGTTCTTAACTGACTTGCCTAGTTAAATAAAGGTGTTCCATAAGGGTGTCATGTTGTATAAATGATTGGATACAGGTGCAGGAATACATAATTAGGGGTTTTAATACTCCACCCAAAACACAACATGCCATGAAAGGCACGGGGACGAAGCCCAAAACAAACACGTATACAAAAACACAGGGATGAAATCCAAATAAACACACAGGACGAAACCCGTAATAACTATACACAGGATGAGTCCCGAAATAACAAGTGCACAACAATACACGGGACGAGACCCGTAATAACGAAGCTCAGGTACTCACAAGACCAACGGACATGGGGACAACAACCTACAAGACAATGGTGAACAGAGGGCACATATATACAATTACTAATCAGGAGAATTGGAATCAGGTGTGCACAATGAGACAGTTCAGTGACGTAGACCTCCGGAACTGGTGCACAGAATGAGCAGCAGTACCGGGGGAATCCGTGACAAAGGGAGGAGGACGAAATCTACTAAGATACACTGTTAAGCAATTCTACTTATGATAATGGCATGATTGCATCCCTGAATGATACAAATATAGATAGGCAATGAAAATAGATTCCTCATGTGCGATACTTTGTGGAATCTACAGGACTCAAATGACAACACAATAGAAGCAATAGACTAAAATACATCAGAACATAATAGAGAATAGAAGACAAACTAACAGATGTTCTGTGTCTGTAGCTTCTCTGTGACATTAGTCTCATTCTCCAGCCAAGTCTCTGAGAACAGAAACAGGAAGCTTAGAAGCCTGGCTCATAAGACTACAACAACATTATCAACATCCAACACGCAGATCAACTGAAAGCATCACAGTCATTATGAGCAGGGAGGGTTGTGTGTAAGATCAGGCTGCAGATGAGAGTCTGGCAGGAGGAGGTTGAGCTGGAACAGCTGAGCACGGTCCTGACTCCTGGGTCTACACAGCTGTCACCTTGAGCAAGGCTCCACACGGACAGACACACACACAAAAAACACACACAAGCTTGCTCGCATGGACTCACTCACATGCAAAGAGTAAAATGTTCAGAGACAAAGACAAATAATATAACCAGTTGAGATTCATTTTTGTGTCACCCAGTGGAAAGCATTTAGTCACAGAGCACATCAATCAAACAGGACCTGGAAGAGTAATGCAATATCTCTGTCTTATCACCGAAATACTGGAATACAGGTTTGGTTGAACAGCACTGCCCCCCTTGGACTGTGCCTCTCTAATCTATAGATGCTACATAGGAACACATTTTTTCATTTGGCCGATAAAGGACATGCATGGAACATTTTGATAATTGAGACATGTTGTGCAACCTGCCAGAAAGACACTGCTGAAAGTGATTCAAACACCACAAATATCCCACATTGATCAACAGAGATTTCAGGAACCCAACATTTCCCCGAATCATTGATACAGGGTCAGATGGTTTCTTCTCCCTATGGAGAAGGTTAGGACTGGGAGTAGAGTGGTCTGATGCTAGATCTGTAGTTAAGGGAATCGTGGAACCTCTAAAGCAAGGCCTGCAGAGGCCTGGCTGGGAGACAGTCAACACCTGAGAGGCTCCCACAGTAACATGCTGACTACACCTGCCACGCATGTGCGTCCACATGCCCCATCGCACACATGTTGATGACACGCAGGTGACACCAGATGACACGCAGGTTAAAATAGCAAAACCAACTGTGAACCAATTCATTTGGGAGCATGTCAAAACACACAATAAAGACTCATGGACATTTAACTAGCTTGATGTTGCTAACTAAATGTCCTGGAAGATTAACGTTGGGTTGTTATTTTACCTCAAATATGGTCTCTTTTTTTTGCTGGATCTTTGTAGTATTTGGACCTAGAGTCGTACAAAATGTTGTGTTTCTCTACTCTGACTATGAACATTGAGCAATCCCCTTCTGAGCCAATGCATTCTAACAGCCAACAAAAATACATTTCATATATGCTATTGCAAAACTAATCCTTTGGTTATGTTTATGAAGGTCTTTGGTAACAAATGTTTTTCATTCGTTAATGTTACTGTAGGCTGTAAAAACAATTCAAGTGTTTTACACCATCACAAAGAAATGCATTATTATTTCATTAAGGCAGGTCTTAAGAAACTTACAAAAATGTATTGTATTTCAAATGAACAGAAGAGCATATTTGAACTTGTATTATGTTACTAGTCTGTGCTTAGTAGGCTATGGCTATGCTGCTGCAA
Organism: Oncorhynchus keta; assembly: GCF_023373465.1. Classification (NCBI taxonomy): domain Eukaryota; kingdom Metazoa; phylum Chordata; class Actinopteri; order Salmoniformes; family Salmonidae; genus Oncorhynchus; species Oncorhynchus keta. The sequence goes on from NC_068454.1 coordinate 76,712,209, forward strand.
GTGCTCAATTATAGATCGCATGGAATAGCAGATATAATATTCAACATTTTGAAATAGAGCCCTTGCCTTAATTTTAAGTTGTTTGGCAAATGTACAGTATGTGTTTTAGAAACATTCTAACCTGCTCTTTCCAATTGGTTATGAAACTAAAATGTCGTACCTGCAGGAAGGATGAGTTTTTCTTTTAAAGTTGCAATATTGTCACCCATCAGACTATTGTCAATTTAAACTTGTTTTTAGGCTACACCTATTATTATAGGCCTATGTGTGAAATGAGTTTTGATCCAGTTTAGCTGTACAGTAGTTTCCATTGGCCACTGTCAGATGACAGCCAACTGTCAGGTGAAGGAAGGGAGGGAGGGACCTGTCCTCCTAAAACTGCTTAGTTATGGAAATTCTAACAAAGGTAGTGTGACTTATTTAGGAAAAGTTACAAGTAACTTTGAAAATGTCTGAGTAATTGAAATGTTAAATTCGTATGACCTCAAAATGATGCTCTCAGGGCTTCTAGTGTTTATCCACAGATAAAAGGTGAAACTGTTTGTTTTTAGTTAGTTACCGTATCTATGATTCATCTCTCTTCATTCATCTTACAAATACAAAGGTGGGTTTGTATGCTACTGAAAACCAATGATTAAATGGGAGAGGTGGGACTTACAACACATCAAGCATCTCAAATAAAAGTTATATTTTAGCGCCTGGCTATGCCAACGCCTGCTGTCGCGTGAGAGCAGTGTGGATGAAATGACATACACATCCATGTATTTTTGCAACGCTTGGGCACGCAATGTGGACGGTCTGGTTTGGGTGTAACATGTGGATGAACTGACGTTCCCTGGACTCACTAACACGCAATGTATATTATCACATTAGTTTAGGAGCAACTGTCTGCAGAGGCATGTGTCTTATTCGAGGAAGCATGTCCATGTGAGGCAGTCTTCCTGGTATTCCTACAGTACCACTTATATGAACACTCATCAGCACTATTACACTGTGAAACTGAGTCTTATATGCTTATGAGGAGTCTCATTGGATGACACAAACAAGCAGCAATGCGGGCATACACACACACACACACACACACACACACACACACACACACACACACACACACACACACACACACACACACACACACACACACACACACACACACACACACACACACACAGAGAGAGAAAAACACACCACGAGCATAATACACAGTCAATATAAACATCATCACAGTAGATCAATGGAAAGTGCTTTAGCCAACTACATTGTCATGGACCCACGCGCGCATGCACACAAGGACACACACACACAGGCAGGGGGCCCATGTTGTGTGACTGTTGATCACTGAGCATGACAGTCAGAAGGAGGAGGCGGCTCTGTGAAGTCTTTTATCTCTGCTCTATACACTCAGTGACTCTACACAGGCAGTGGCTTTATGTCTCTGATACCATAGGGCTGATTCCTCACACTGATATACAGCACCACCACATCATGCAATACACCAGCTAGTTCATTTCCATGACAGGAAAACACAGGTGTTGTATGTATTTACACTGCAGTGTGTGAAGTCTTCCATTGGAGCGCTGAGATAGACGTTCATTGTGGATCTGAGACCAGAGCGGGAATGGAATGAAAAACTCATTTTTACGATAGATTCCATTTTGATTTTGTGGCTGTGGAATCTAGTGGAAACCGTTTATCATCCGCACAAGGCTAGAAAATCACTGCACCAGTTTTATGCACTGCCTTCGTCAATCTTGATTCGTCCAAATAATCAACGAGGAAAATCCCAAACCATGAACTACTGCTGTTTGGAATCACATACATCTACGTGAGCCTGGCAGATTCTCACCGTTTTATTTGTCCACGAGAATCTGTACACGAAAGTAAGTTTCCCCCTTATATAGTTATACTGTATAGTATTTCTATGTAAAGGCTCTATAGTACAGGTCCATGTATCCTTCCATTAAGGCTCTATAGTACAGGTCCATGTATCCCTCCATTAAGGCTCTATATTACAGGTCCATGTATCCCTCCATTAAGGCTCTATAGTACAGGTCCATGTATCCTTCCATTAAGGCTCTATATTACAGGTCCATGTATCCCTCCATTAAGGCTCTATAGTACAGGTCCATGTATCCCTCCATTAAGGCTCTATATTACAGGTCCATGTATCCCTCCATTAAGGCTCTATATTACAGGTCCATGTATCCCTCCATTAAGGCTCTATAGTACAGGTCCATGTATCCTTCCATTAAGGCTCTATAGTACAGGTCCATGTATCCCTCCATTAAGGCTCTATAGTACAGGTCCATGTATCCCTCCATTAAGGCTCTATAGTACAGGTCCATGTATCCTTCCATTAAGGCTCTATAGTACAGGTCCATGTATCCCTCCATTAAGGCTCTATAGTACAGGTCCATGTATCCTTCCATTAAGGCTCTATAGTACAGGTCCATGTATCCCTCCATTAAGGCTCTATAGTACAGGTCCATGTATCCTTCCATTAAGGCTCTATAGTACAGGTCCATGTATCCCTCCATTAAGGCTCTATAGTACAGGTCCATGTATCCCTCCATTAAGGCTCTATAGTACAGGTCCATGTATCCTTCCATTAAGGCTCTATAGTACAGGTCCATGTATCCCTCCATTAAGGCTCTATAGTACAGGTCCATGTATCCTTCCATTAAGGCTCTATAGTACAGGTCCATGTATCCCTCCATTAAGGCTCTATAGTACAGGTCCATGTATCCTTCCATTAAGGCTCTATAGTACAGGTCCATGTATCCCTCCATTAAGGCTCTATAGTACAGGTCCATGTATCCCTCCATTAAGGCTCTATAGTACAGGTCCATGTATCCTTCCATTAAGGCTCTATAGTACAGGTCCATGTATCCTTCCATTAAGGCTCTATAGTACAGGTCCATGTATCCCTCCATTAAGGCTCTATAGTACAGGTCCATGTATCCTTCCATTAAGGCTCTATATTACAGGTCCATGTATCCCTCCATTAAGGCTCTATAGTACAGGTCCATGTATCCCTCCATTAAGGCTCTATAGTACAGGTCCATGTATCCTTCCATTAAGGCTCTATAGTACAGGTCCATGTATCCTTCCATTAAGGCTCTATAGTACAGGTCCATGTATCCTTCCATTAAGGCTCTATAGTACAGGTCCATGTATCCTTCCATTAAGGCTCTATAGCACAGGTCCATGTATCCTTCCATTAAGGCTCTATAGTACAGGTCCATGTATCCCTCCATTAAGGCTCTATAGTACAGGTCCATGTATCCTTCCATTAAGGCTCTATAGTACAGGTCCATGTATCCTTCCATTAAGGCTCTATAGTACAGGTCCATGTATCCCTCCATTAAGGCTCTATAGTACAGGTCCATGTATCCCTCCATTAAGGCTCTATAGTACAGGTCCATGTATCCCTCCATTAAGGCTCTATAGTACAGGTCCATGTATCCCTCCATTAAGGCTCTATAGTACAGGTCCATGTATCCCTCCATTAAGGCTCTATAGTACAGGTCCATGTATCCTTTCATTAAGGCTCTATAGCACAGGTCCATGTATCCCTCCATTAAGGCTCTATAGTACAGGTCCATGTATCCTTTCATTAAGGCTCTATAGCACAGGTCCATGTATCCCTCCATTAAGGCTCTATAGTACAGGTCCATGTATCCTTCCATTAAGGCTCTATAGTACAGGTCCATGTATCCTTCCATTAAGGCTCTATAGCACAGGTCCATGTATCCCTCCATTAAGGCTCTATAGTACAGGTCCATGTATCCTTCCATTAAGGCTCTATAGCACAGGTCCATGTATCCTTCCATTAAGGCTCTATAGTACAGGTCCATGTATCCTTCCATTAAGGCTCTATATTACAGGTCCATGTATCCCTCCATTAAGGCTCTATATTACAGGTCCATGTATCCTTTCATTAAGGCTCTATAGCACAGGTCCATGTATCCCTCCATTAAGGCTCTATAGTACAGGTCCATGTATCCTTCCATTAAGGCTCTATAGTACAGGTCCATGTATCCTTCCATTAAGGCTCTATAGCACAGGTCCATGTATCCCTCCATTAAGGCTCTATAGTACAGGTCCATGTATCCTTCCATTAAGGCTCTATAGTACAGGTCCATGTATCCCTCCATTAAGGCTCTATAGCACAGGTCCATGTATCCTTCCATTAAGGCTCTATAGTACAGGTCCATGTATCCTTCCATTAAGGCTCTATAGTACAGGTCCATGTATCCTTCCATTAAGGCTCTATAGTACAGGTCCATGTATCCTTCCATTAAGGCTCTATAGCACAGGTCCATGTATCCTTCCATTAAGGCTCTATAGTACAGGTCCATGTATCCCTCCATTAAGGCTCTATAGTACAGGTCCATGTATCCTTCCATTAAGGCTCTATAGTACAGGTCCATGTATCCTTCCATTAAGGCTCTATAGTACAGGTCCATGTATCCCTCCATTAAGGCTCTATAGTACAGGTCCATGTATCCCTCCATTAAGGCTCTATAGTACAGGTCCATGTATCCCTCCATTAAGGCTCTATAGTACAGGTCCATGTATCCCTCCATTAAGGCTCTATAGTACAGGTCCATGTATCCCTCCATTAAGGCTCTATAGTACAGGTCCATGTATCCTTTCATTAAGGCTCTATAGCACAGGTCCATGTATCCCTCCATTAAGGCTCTATAGTACAGGTCCATGTATCCTTTCATTAAGGCTCTATAGCACAGGTCCATGTATCCCTCCATTAAGGCTCTATAGTACAGGTCCATGTATCCTTCCATTAAGGCTCTATAGTACAGGTCCATGTATCCTTCCATTAAGGCTCTATAGCACAGGTCCATGTATCCCTCCATTAAGGCTCTATAGTACAGGTCCATGTATCCTTCCATTAAGGCTCTATAGCACAGGTCCATGTATCCTTCCATTAAGGCTCTATAGTACAGGTCCATGTATCCTTCCATTAAGGCTCTATATTACAGGTCCATGTATCCCTCCATTAAGGCTCTATATTACAGGTCCATGTATCCTTTCATTAAGGCTCTATAGCACAGGTCCATGTATCCCTCCATTAAGGCTCTATAGTACAGGTCCATGTATCCTTCCATTAAGGCTCTATAGTACAGGTCCATGTATCCTTCCATTAAGGCTCTATAGCACAGGTCCATGTATCCCTCCATTAAGGCTCTATAGTACAGGTCCATGTATCCTTCCATTAAGGCTCTATAGTACAGGTCCATGTATCCCTCCATTAAGGCTCTATAGCACAGGTCCATGTATCCCTCCATTAAGGCTCTATAGTACAGGTCCATGTATCCCTCCATTAAGGCTCTATAGTACAGGTCCATGTATCCTTCCATTAAGGCTCTATAGTACAGGTCCATGTATCCCTCCATTAAGGCTCTATAGTACAGGTCCATGTATCCTTCCATTAAGGCTCTATAGTACAGGTCCATGTATCCTTCCATTAAGGCTCTATAGTACAGGTCCATGTATCCCTCCATTAAGGCTCTATAGTACAGGTCCATGTATCCCTCCATTAAGGCTCTATAGTACAGGTCCATGTATCCCTCCATTAAGGCTCTATAGTACAGGTCCATGTATCCCTCCATTAAGGCTCTATAGTACAGGTCCATGTATCCCTCCATTAAGGCTCTATAGCACAGGTCCATGTATCCCTCCATTAAGGCTCTATAGTACAGGTCCATGTATCCTTCCATTAAGGCTCTATAGTACAGGTCCATGTATCCTTCCATTAAGGCTCTATAGTACAGGTCCATGTATCCCTCCATTAAGGCTCTATAGTACAGGTCCATGTATCCCTCCATTAAGGCTCTATAGCACAGGTCCATGTATCCCTCCATTAAGGCTCTATAGTACAGGTCCATGTATCCTTCCATTAAGGCTCTATAGTACAGGTCCATGTATCCTTCCATTAAGGCTCTATAGTACAGGTCCATGTATCCCTCCATTAAGGCTCTATAGCACAGGTCCATGTATCCCTCCATTAAGGCTCTATAGGGGCACTATTTTTAATTTTGGAAAAATGACGTTCCCAAAGTAAACGGCCTATTTCTCAGGACCAGATGCTAGAATATGCATATAATTGACAGATTAGGATAGAAAACACTCTAAAGTTTCCAAAACTTAAAAAAAAATATTGTCTGTGAGTATAACAGAACTGACATTGCAGGCGAAAGCCTGAGAAAAATCCAATCAGGAAGTGACTCTTATTTTGAAACCTATGTGTTCCTATGCATCCCTATTGACCATTGAAAGGGATATCAACCAGATTCCTTTTTCTATGGCTTCCTTAAGGTGTCTACAGCCTTTAGACATAGTTTCAGGTCTTTATTTTGAAGAATGATCGTGAACGACCACATTACATAAGTGGTCAGGTGGGGGCTCTCAGAATTATTTTTGCGCAAAAGAGAGAGGCAGCCATTGTTCCTCCCGGTCCTAGTGAAAAGCCAACTGTCCCGGTTGATATATTATCGAATAGATATTTGAAAAACACCTTGAGGATTGATTATAAAAAATGTTTTCCATGTTTCTGTCGACATTACGGATATAATTTGGGAATTTTTGTCTGCATTGTCGTGACCGTTATTTCCGGTGAATTCCTGGGCATAACACACCAAACTAACAGAGGTATTTGGATATAAAAAATATCTTTATGGAACAAAAGGAACATTTGCTGTCTAACTGGGAGTCTCGTGAGTGAAAACATCCGAAGATCATCAAAGGTAAACGGTTAATTTGATTGCTTTTCTGATTTTCGTGACCAAGCTTCCTGATTCTAAGTGGAAATAATGCTATGCTAGGTTATCGATAAACTTACACAAACGCTTGTATTGCTTTCGCTGTAAAGCATAATTTCAAAATCTGAGATGACAGGGTGATTAACAAAAGGCTAAACTGTGTTTCAAAATATTTCACTTGTGATTTCATGAATATGAATATTTTCTAGTAAAATGTTTTGACTGTTGTGCTATGCTATTCAGCGGTTGCTTATGACAATGGGAGGGGTAGTTCTAAGAGGTTAGGCTCTATAGTACAGTCGTGGCCAAAAGTTTTGAGAATGACACAAATACTGCTTCAGTGTATTTAGATATTTTTGTCAGATGTTACTATGGAATACTGAAGTATAATTACAAGCATTTCATAAGTGTCAAAGGCTTTTATTGATAATTACATGAAGTTGATGCAAAGAGTCAATATTTGCAGTGTTGACCCTTCTTTTTCAAAACCTTTGCAATCCGCCCGGGCATGCTGTCAATTAACTTCTGGGCAGCCCATTTTTGCATAATCAATGCATGGAGTTTGGAATTTGTGGGGTTTTGTTTGTCCACACACCTCTTGAGGATTGACCACAAGTTCTCAATGGGATTAAGGTCTGGGGAGTTTCCTGGCCATGGACCCCGAGCCATTTAGTTACTTTTGCCTTATGGCAAGGTGCTCCATCATGCTGGAAAAGGCATTGTTCGTCACCAAACTGTTCCTGGAGGGTTGGGAGAAGTTGCTCTCGGAGGATGTGCTGGTACCATTCTTTATTCTTGGCTGTGTTCTTAGGCAAAATTGTGAGTGAGCCCACTCCCTTGGTTGAGAAGCAGCCCCACACATGAATGGTCTCAGGATGCTTTACTTTTAGCATGACACAGGACTGATGGTAGCACTCACCTTGTCTTCTCCAGACAAGCTTTTTTCAGGATGCCCCAAACAATCGGAAAGGGGATTCATCAGAGTAAATGACTTTACCCCAGTCCTCAGCAGTCCAATCCCTGTACCTTTTGCAGAATATCAGTCTGTCCCTGATGTTTTTCCTGGAGAGAAGTGGTTCCTTTGCTGCCTTTCTTGACACCAGGCCATCCTCCAAAAGTCTTTGCCTCACTGTGTGTGCAGATGCATCACACCTGCCTGCTGCCATTCCTGAGCAAGCTCTGTACTGGTGGTGCCCCAATCCCGCAGCTCTTTGGTCTTGGCCATAGTGGAGTTTGGAGTGTGACTGTTTGAGGTTGGGGACAGGTGTCGGCAGGGCAGCCTAGTGGTTAGAGAGTTAGAGAGTTGGACTAGTAACCAGAAGGTTGCTAGTTCAAACCCCCGAGCTGTCAAGGTACAAATTTGTCCTTCTGCCCCTGAACAGGCAGTTAACCCACTGTTCCTAGACCGTCATTGAAAATAAGAATGAATCAACAGTCCTAGCTCTTGCTGGACTTTCTTGGGTGCCCTGAAGCTTTCTTAACAACAATTTAACCGCTCTCCTTGAAGTTGTTGATGATCCGATAAATGGTTGATTTAGGTGCAATCTTACTGGCAGCAATATCCTTGCCTGTGAAGCCCTTTTTGTGCAAAGCAATGATGTCAGCATGTGTTTCCTTCCAGGCTACCATGGTTGACAGAGGAAGAATAATGATTCCAAGCACCACCCTCCTTTTGAAGCTCCCAGTCTGTTATTCGAACTCAATCAGCATGACAGAGTGATCTTCAGCCTTGTCCTCATCAACACTCACACCTGTGTTAATGAGAGAATCACTGACATGATGTCAGCTAGTCCTTTTGTGGCAGGGCTGAAATGCAGTGGAAATATTTATGGGGGATTCAGTTAATTTGCATGACAAAGAGGGACTTTGCAATTAATTGCAATTCATCTGATCACTCTTTATAACATTCTGGAGTATATGCAAATTGCCATCATACAAACTGAGGCAGCAGACTGTGAAAATTAATATTTGTGTCATTCTCAAAACTTTTGGCCATGATTGTACAGGCACATGTATCCCTCCATTAAGGCTCTATAGTATAGGTACATGTAGCCCTTGAATAAAGTGGAACTGACAGCATTTTAGAAACATTAGTAAAACATCTGTTACTATACATCCCCACAAAGAATATCACACTTTCTAATAACATTTTCTGAGAAGCGAGCACTTGGAAATGATAATTTGCATAAATTCTTAGAATGTTTGGGAATTACGTATACTAAGACATTAGTGAAAATTCTATAGCAATATAGAGTGGGAAATTGGCCGAGCGTTTGGACAATTAATAGACACTGCAGTAAATAAAATCGAATAAAAACATCTGTCTTGTCCAGGACCGGAGTCTACGCAGACTGGTGCGCCACAGCCAATCAGAAGTACAGTAGGCCTATATGCAAATAATCCATTTGCCACAAGAACATGCCATTATTCACTTTGAAGAGGACTATGTGTTTACATGCTGACCACACCACTTGCATTGCCTGCGCAACCGTTACAAAATAAAATGAACACATACATTTGATTCAATCATTGCACCCACACTGCTCGCATACGTCAACGAGCATCTGTGTAGCCAGGTGCTAAAACAGAACTTGGTTCTATTTGTGATGCTTGATGCGCTGCAAGTCCTGCCTCTTCCATCTCCTCATCGGTTTTTAGGAGCATATACCCACATGGTTGATTGAAAGACCAACTCAGGTCCACACTCCAATCCAGTTGGTGGTGGTAATGCACCTTAATGTTGATTGCCAACCGTCATATAAAGTCCAAAGAAGAAGAAGAAGCCTGAAGGAGGAGAGATTACTAGAAACGGAATCAGTTTACTCTTTTATCTGTGGATTAATTGTTGGAGTAAAATATCTTGTGCATTTCAGGTAAAATAACAAGCGAATGTTTATATCCCAGGTCAAATTAGCTAGCAACAGTAAGCTAGCTAGCTAAATTGCCATAAATGTTTAATGCTTTTCGACCTGTCCCCAAATTAATATACAGTGGGGCAAAAAAGTATTTAGTCAGCCACCAATTGTGCAAGTTCTCCCACTTAAAAAGATGAGAGAACTGTAATTTCCCTCATAGGTACACTTCAACTATGACAGACAAAATGAGAAGAAAAAAAATCCAGAAAATTGCATTGTAGGATTTTTAATGAATTTATTTGCAAAATATGGTGGAAAATAAGTATTTGGTCAATAACAAAAGTTTCTCAATACTTTGTTATATACCCTTTGTTGGCAATGACAGAGGTCAAACGTTTTCTGTAAGTCTTCACAAGGTTTTCACACACTGCTGCTGGTATTTTGGCCCATTCCTCCATGCAGATCTCCTCTAGAGCAGTGATGTTTTGGGGCTGTTGCTGGGCAACACAGACTTTCAACTCCCTCCAAAGATTTTCTATTGGGTTGAGATCTGGAGACTGGAGAGGCCACTCCAGGACCTTGAAATGCTTCTTACGAAGCCACTCCTTCGTTGCCCGGGCGGTGTGTTTGAGATCATTGTCATGCTGAAAGACCCAGCCACGTTTCATCTTCAATGACCTTGATGATGGAAGGAGGTTTTCACTCAAAATCTCACGATATATGGCCCCAATCATTCTTTCCTTTACACGGATCAGTCGTCCTGGTCCCTTTGCAGAAAAACAGCCCCAAAGCATGATGTTTCCACCACCATGCTTCACAGTGGGTATGGTGTTCTTTGGATGCAACTCAGCATTCTTTGTCCTCCAAACACAACGAGTTGAGTTTTTACCAAAAAAGTTATATTTTGGTTTCATCTGACCATATGACATTCTCCCAATCTTCTTCTGGAGCATCCAAATGCTCTCTAGCAAACTTCAGACGGGCCTGGACATGTACTGGCTTAAGCAGGGGGACACGTCTGGCACTGCAGGATTTGAGTTCCTGGCGGCGTAGTGTGTTACTGATGGTAGGCTTTGTTACTTTGGTCCCAGCTCTCTGCAGGTCATTCACTAGGTCCCCCCGTGTGGTTCTGGGATTTTTGCTCACCGTTCTTGTGATCATTTTGACCCCACGGGGTGAGATCTTGCGTGGAGCCCCAGAACGAGGGAGATTATCAGTGGTCTTGTATGTCTTCCATTTCCTAATTATTGCTCCCACAGTTGATTTCTTCAAACCAAGCTATTTCAGATTCAGTCTTCCCAGCCTGGTGCAGGTCTACAATTTTGTTTCTGGTGTCCTTTGACAGCTCTTTGGTCTTGGCCATAGTGGAGTTTGGAGTGTGACTGTTTGAGGTTATGGACAGGTGTCGGCAGGGTAGCCTAGTGGTTAGAGAGTTAGAGCGTTGGACTAGTAACCGGAAGGTTGCAAGTTCAAACCCCTGATCTGACAAGGTACAAATCTGTCGTTCTGCCCCTGAACAGGAAGTTAACCCACTGTTCCTAGGCCGTCATTGAAAGTAAGAATTTGTTCTTAACTGACTTGCCTAGTTAGGTTAAATAAAAAACAAATACTGATAACAAGTTCAACCAGGTGCCATTAATACAGGTAACGAGTGGAGGACAGAGGAGCCTCTTAAAGAAGAAGTTACAGGTCTGTGAGAGCCAGAAATCTTGCTTGTTTGTAGGTGACCAAATACTTATTTTCCATCATAATTTGCAAATAAATTCATAAAAAATCCTACAATGTGATTTTCTGGATTTTTTTCTCTCATTTTGTCTGTCATAGTTGAAGTGTACCTATGATGAAAATTACAAGCCTCTCATCTTTTTAAGTGGGAGAACTTGCACAATTGCTGGCTGACTAAATACTTTTTTGCCCCACTGTAGTTGGTTCAGAGTTCGTTTTGATATTTCAACCTGCGTTTCCTGATCGCGTCTGGTGTGGGTGGACAAGATCAACATGCGTGCGATGGTGGATGCACGTGTGCGAGCAGTCTGGTCAGCATGTTACAGGCAGTTGCAACAGCACGACTTTAGATCATTAGCACGTATTCTGCAAAAACCACAGAATACACTTCTGTGTATTCGGATTTCTGCAAATATGTATCTAAATACCACAGGAGTCCTCTTACATTTGGGAACTCTACAGTTATATTGATCAAACAACCATAAAAAGTTAGGCTATCTTTGCCTATATGCAATACGCCAGCATATTAACCACGTTATGACTGACTTGTGATCATTGCCCTTGCTATTTTGATGGTATTGACATTCCCAGCCTTAGTTACATTTGTCCTGACCAAAATAGATGTGTATTAGTGTTGTCACGATACCATAATTTTTTATCTGATACCGATACCAGGTTCAGTATCCCGATACTCAATACCACCACGATACTCAATACCATCACCATACTCAATACCATCACCATACTCAATAGCATCACTCAATACCATCCCGATACTCAATACCATCCCTCAATATCATCACGATCCTCAATACCACCACGATACTCAATACCATCACTCAATACCATCACGATACTCAATACTATCACCCATACCATCACAATACTCAATAACATCACGATACTCAATACCATCACAATACTCAATATCATCCCGATACTCAATACCATAACTCAATAACATCCCGATACTCAATGCTATCACTCAATACCATCACGATACTCAATACCACCATCATCAATACCATCACGATACTCAATACCACCCCGATACTCAATAACATCACGATACTCAATACCATCACTCAATACCATCACTATACTCAATGCCATCACTCAATACCATCACGATACTCAAAACTATGACTCAATACCATCACGATTCTCAATACCAAAACGATACCAATACAATACCACTGCAAAAAAATATAAGGTGTATTAGCAGATTGGCACTTGTTCCAGACAGATCTTTTGACTTCAATATCATTACATTTATTTTTTAAATTTTTTTTTTGGCTACAGATGAAAAACAATATATTTCTCTTCCATTTGGGTCTCTTTTAGACCCTTGACGTCATTCACAGACACAGTCAGTTCGAGGCTGGAGCAAAGATGAGTAGCTGGAGCAAAAATGTGATGCGAAAGTTAATCAAGTTTTTGGTGACAATCAGCTTTGAAATCAGCAATATTTTGCACAATGGTTTGCAAAAAAAGTACTATGGTAGTGAATTGATGTTAGCTTCACTTGTAAGCTAGCAATGAAAGTTAGCCTACAAAGCTGGAAGCTACCGGCATCTTCTTGCATTGTAAAGTGTTCTAGCCTGTAATGGACATTGTCATGCGAACAGTAATTAACAGTTCAAACATTTCTACATGCCGTGTTGCATTATTCAAGTGTGTTAACTTTTGTGCAGCATAATAAGTGGTGATGCAGCCCAGACTCCCAGTGAAAGCAGTGTTTCCTCAGGACAGGCTACAGCTAGCAATGAGGAAGTGGGGCAGGCATGATGTGCTCGCACTATAAGCAGTGTTTCTTCAGGACAGGCTACAGCTAGCAATGAGGAAGTGGGGCAGGCATGATGTGCTCCCACTATAAGCAGTGTTTCTTCAGGACAGGCTACAGCTAGCAATGAGGAAGTGGGGCAGGCATGATGTGCTCGCACTATAAGCAGTGTTTCTTCAGGACAGGCTACAGCTAGCAATGAGGAAGTGGGGCAGGCATGATGTGCTCGCACTATAAGCAGTGTTTCTTCAGGACAGGCTACAGCTAGCAATGAGGAAGTGGGGCAGGCATGATGTGCTCCCACTATAAGCAGTGTTTCTTCAGGACAGGCTACAGCTAGCAATGAGGAAGTGGGGCAGGCATGATGTGATCGCACTATAAGCAGTGTTTCTTCAGGACAGGCTACAGCTAGCAATGAGGAAGTGGAGCAGGCATGATGTGCTCGCACTATAAGCAGTGTTTCCTCAGGACAGGCTACAGCTAGCAATGAGGAAGTGGAGCAGGCATGATGTGCTCGCACTATAAGCAGACATTGGCTGCGCTGATAGAAAGACTTGATCCTCTCTCAATCAGTAGACAACGTGAGACACATTTGACTGGTGAGAGACTGCAGATAGATTGGGGAGAGACTGGAGAGACACTGGGGAGAGACTGGCAAGAGACTTGAGAGAGATTGGGAAGAGATTGGGGAAGGAGACAATGGGGAGAGACACTGGGGAGAGACTGGGAGGAGAGACAGGAGGAGAGACTGGGGGAGAGACTGGAAAGTGATGAGAGACTGGGGACGCAAGACTGAAGAGACAATAGAAAGAGATGAGGAGAGACTGGAGAGAGACTGGGGATGGAATGGGGAGAGACTGAAGAGAGACTGGGGTGTGACTGGGGGGAGACGGAAGAGAGACTGGAGGAGAGACTGGAGAGAGACTTGGGAGAGACTAAGACTGGAGAGACTGGGGGAGAGACTTGAAAGTTATGAGAGACTGGGGACGCAAGACTGAAGAGAGACAAGAAAGAGATGATGAGAGACTGGAGAGAGACTGGAGAGAGACTTGGGAGAGACTGGAGAGAGACTGGAGAGAGACTTGGGAGAGACTGGAGAGAGACTTGGGAGAGACTGGGGGGAGACTGGGGGAGACTGGAGAAAGATGGAAGAGAGACTGGGAGAGACTGGAGAGAGACGGGAGAGAGACAGGAGAGAGAGTAAGAGAGAGACTAGGGAGAGACTGGTGGGAGACTTGGGTGAGACTTGGGAGAGACTGGAGAGAGAGTAAGAGAGACTGGGGAGAGACTGGGGGAGACTGGAGAGAGACGGGAGAGTGACTGGGAGAGAGAGTAAGAGAGAGACTAGGGAGAGACTGGCGAGACTTGGGTGAGACTGGAGAGAGACTGGAGGGAGAGTAAGAGAGAGACTGGGGAGAGACTGGAGAGAGACTGAAGAGAGACTGAAGAGAGACTGAAGAGAGACTGGGGAAGAGACTGGAGAGACTGAAGAAAGACTTGGGAGAGACTGGAGAGAGACTGAAGAGAGACTGGGGGAGAGAGTTTGGATAAGGCTGGGTAAGGAGAGGCTGGGTAAGGAGAGACTGGGTAAGGAGAGACTGGGTAAGGAGAGACTGGGTAAGGAGAGGCTGGGAAAGGAGAGGCTGGGAAAGGAGAGGCTGGGTAAGGAGAGACTGGGAAAGGAGAGGCTGGGAAAGGAGAGGCTGGGTAAGGAGAGACTGGGTAAGGAGAGGCTGGGAAAGGAGAGGCTGGGTAAGGAGAGGCTGGGTAAGGAGAGACTTGGTAAGGAGAGGCTGGGAAAGGAGAGACTGGGTAAGGAGAGACTTGGTAAGGAGAGGCTGGGTAAGGAGAGGCTGGGTAAGGAGAGGCTGGGTAAGGGGAGGCTGGGTAAGGGGAGGCTGGGTAAGGAGAGGCTGGGAAAGGAGAGGCTGGGTAAGGAGAGGCTGGGTAAGGAGAGACTGGGTAAGGAGAGGCTGGGAAAGGAGAGGCTGGGTAAGGAGAGGCTGGGTAAGGAGAGACTTGGTAAGGAGAGGCTGGGAAAGGAGAGACTGGGTAAGGAGAGACTTGGTAAGGAGAGGCTGGGTAAGGAGAGGCTGGGTAAGGGGAGGCTGGGTAAGGGGAGGCTGGGTAAGGGGAGGCTGGGTAAGGGGAGGCTGGGTAAGGAGAGGCTGGGTAAGGAGAGGCTGGGTAAGGGGAGACTTGGTAAGGAGAGACAGGGTAAGGAGAGACAGGGTAAGGAGAGACAGGGTAAGGAGAGACAGGGTAAGGAGAGACAGGGTAAGGAGAGACAGGGTAAGGAGAGACAGGGTAAGGAGAGGCTGGTTAAGGAGAGACTGGGTAAGGAGAGACTTGGTAAGGAGAGACTGGGTAAGGAGAGACTTGGCAAGGAGAGGCTGGTAAAGGAGAGACTGGATGGGGGGAGAGACTTGGTAAGGAAAGACTGGGTAAGGAGAGACTTGGTAAGGAGAGGCTGGTTAAGGAGAGACTTGGTAAGGAGAGGCTGGTTAAGGAGAGACTTGGTAAGGAGAGGCTGGTTAAGGAGAGACTTGGTAAGGAGAGGCTGGTTAAGGAGAGACTTGGTAAGGAGAGGCTGGTTAAGGAGAGACTGGGTAAGGAGAGACTTGGTAAGGAGAGACTTGGTAAGGAGAGGCTGGTTAAGGAGAGGCTGGTTAAGGAGAGGCTGGTTAAGGAGAGACTGGATGGGGGGAGAGACTTGGTAAGGAAAGACTGGGTAAGGAGAGACTGGGTAAGGAGAGACTTGGTAAGGAGAGACTTGGTAAGGAGAGACTTGGTAAGGAGAGACTTGGTAAGGAGAGACTTGGTAAGGAGAGGCTGGTTAAGGAGAGACTTGGTAAGGAGAGGCTGGTTAAGGAGAGACTTGGTAAGGAGAGGCTGGTTAAGGAGAGACTGGGTAAGGAGAGACTTGGTAAGGAGAGACTTGGTAAGGAGAGACTGGGTAAGGAGAGACTGGGTAAGGAGAGGCTGGTTAAGGAGAGACTGGGTAAGGAGAGGCTGGGTATGGAGAGACTTGGTAAGGAGAGGCTGGGTATGGAGAGACTGGGTAAGGAGAGACTGGGTAAGGAGAGACTTGGTAAGGAGAGATTTAGAAGGAGAGACTGGGTAATAGAGAGACTGGGTAAGGAGAGACTGGGTAAGGAGAGACTGGGCAAGGAGAGACTGGGTTAGGAGAGACTTGGTAAGGAGAGGCTGGGTAAGGAGAGACTGGGTAAGGAGAGATTTAGAAGGAGAGACTGGGTAAGGAGAGACTTGGTAAGGAGAGGCTGGGTAAGGAGAGACTGGGTAAGGAGAGATTTAGAAGGAGAGACTGGGTAAGGAGAGACTGGGTAAGGAGAGACTGGGCAAGGAGAGACTGGGCAAGGAGAGACTGGGTAAGGAGAGACTGGGCAAGGAGAGACTGGGTAAGGAGAGACTGGGTAAGGAGAGACTGGGTAAGGAGAGACTGGGTAAGGAGAGGCTGGGTATGGAGAGTCTGGATAGAAGAATGGGAGCCCAAAACCATAGTCATAAAAGGCAGCCCTGCTACAAAAGCATTGATCCTCTGAACAATTGCTGCATGACAGAAATGATGATCATTGCAGAACTCAACTACTGCGTTTCACTGAAGAGAGATACAGAAGCAGTGGGAGAAAGGGAGACTGGGGGAAAGAAGAAATCATTCCTTCCTGGGACTGGAATTACAGTGTAGTGAAATGAAAAGAAAAGAGATGGAAAGGGCAAAAGAAATGTTCAAAAGTTTCAGATATTCTGTCCAACTGTTCTTGGTCACCCATAAATTGGCTGATATCACTTTTACCCCGAGGCCAGTGCTCCTCATTGGGTAGTGGGTGTTCCACATTGACATTGGATGAAGTGATTTACCCCCTTTCAATGTAAAGCAATTTGTAATTTTGAACACAAATGTATATTCAAACCTGCCCAACACCAAGATTACCAAGAGAAACCAATTGGAGCCACATTTCCTAAATGGAATGACCCAGCACCTCAATCAGAGCAACCTGGAAACAGTGTCCTCAAACAGATTATGACATTAAATCTCAAACTGATCAAAGTGTACTATCTGTTCAATGTAAATGTAATATATATGGGGGTACTGCATATCTATTATTGATTATCTATGGGAGACCTGCAGATCTACACCACACCTCATTCCAGGGGCGCAACTTTGGTTTTAGAAGTGGGGGGACATAATGTTTTTTTTTTTATTTAACAAAAATGTATCCAATTGGATAAATACTCCAAACAGCCTACCTGACCGCTCGGAGGCATCCGCATGGTCCTAAAGCTCACCATTGCCTAATTTTCTATCACATTCCAATGATAAAACTGGAGGGGACTAAAATGCAATTTCAGAATGTGAGGGGGTGGGTCTAACCCCCCCGTCCCCAGTGAAAGTTGCGCCCCTGCCGGATTCAACTTGTTGATTAGTACTATAGACAAACTGTAGCAGGCCAAACACTCACTGTTAAATCACAGAGACAATGGGTTGAGTTGAAATAGTTCCTTATCTTATTGGGTCTCACCAATACACCAGAGTAGTAGCATGGATTTTACCTTTCTGCATAGAACACTGATCAACACACAATGGAGAAGCAGTTTGGTGAGTGACAATGAATCAAACAGCTTTCATTGTGGAGGGCTTCAATATGTGCTACAAGTCTATCCAGCTAGCTCACGGTCTACAAGTCTATCCAGCTAGCTCACGATCTACAAGTCTTTCCAGCTAGCTCACTCTCTACAAGTCTTTCCAGCTAGCTCACTCTCTACAAGTCTATCCAGCTAGCTCACGGTCTACAAGTCTATCCAGCTAGCTCACGATCTACAAGTCTTTCCAGCTAGCTCACTCTCTACAAGTCTTTCCAGCTAGCTCACTCTCTACAAGTCTATCCAGCTAGCTCACTGTCTACAAGTCTATCCAGCTAGCTCACTGTCTACAAGTCTATCCAGCAAGCTCACTGTCTACAAGTCTTTCCAGCTAGCTCACTCTCTACAAGTCTTTCCAGCTAGCTCACTCTCTACAAGTCTATCCAGCTAGCTCACTGTCTACAAGTCTATCCAGCAAGCTCACTGTCTACAAGTCTATCCAGCTAGCTCACTCTCTACAAGTCTATCCAGCTAGCTCACTCTCTACAAGTCTATCCAGCTAGCTCACTCTCTACAAGTCTTTCCAGCTAGCTCACTCTCTACAAGTCTATCCAGCTGGCTCACTGTCTACAAGTCTATCCAGCTTGCTCACGGTCTACAAGTCTATCCAGCTAGCTCAGTCTACAAGTCTATCCAGCTAGCTCACGATCTACAAGTTTATCCAGCTAGCTCACGATCTACAAGTCTATCCAGCTAGCTCACTGTCTACAAGTCTATCCAGCTAGCTCACTCTCTACAAGTCTATCCAGCTAGCTCACTCTCTACAAGTCTATCCAGCTAGCTCACTCTCTACAAGTCTATCCAGCTAGCTCACTCTCTACAAGTCTATCCAGCTAGCTCACTCTCTACAAGTCTATCCAGCTAGCTCACTGTCTACAAGTCTATCCAGCTAGCTCACTGTCTACAAGTCTATCCAGCAAGCTCACTGTCTACAAGTCTTTCCAGCTAGCTCACTCTCTACAAGTCTTTCCAGCTAGCTCACTCTCTACAAGTCTATCCAGCTAGCTCACGGTCTACAAGTCTATCCAGCTAGCTCACTCTCTACAAGTCTATCCAGCTAGCTCACTCTCTACAAGTCTTTCCAGCTAGCTCACTCTCTACAAGTCTTTCCAGCTAGCTCACTCTCTACAAGTCTATCCAGCTAGCTCACTGTCTACAAGTCTATCCAGCTAGCTCACTGTCTACAAGTCTATCCAGCAAGCTCACTGTCTACAAGTCTATCCAGCAAGCTCACTGTCTACAAGTCTATCCAGCTAGCTCACTCTCTACAAGTCTATCCAGCTAGCTCACTCTCTACAAGTCTATCCAGCTAGCTCACTCTCTACAAGTCTTTCCAGCTAGCTCACTCTCTACAAGTCTATCCAGCTAGCTCACTCTCTACAAGTCTATCCAGCTAGCTCACTGTCTACAAGTCTATCCAGCTAGCTCACTGTCTACAAGTCTATCCAGCTAGCTCACTCTCTACAAGTCTATCCAGCTAGCTCACTCTCTATAAGTCTTTCCAGCTAGCTCACTCTCTACAAGTCTTTCCAGCTAGCTCACTTGTCTACAAGTCTATCCAGCTAGCTCACTCTCTACAAGTCTTTCCAGCTAGCTCACTCTCTACAAGTCTTTCCAGCTAGCTCACTCTCTACAAGTCTTTCCAGCTAGCTCACTCTCTACAAGTCTATCCAGCTAGCTCACGGTCTACAAGTCTATCCAGCTTGCTCACGGTCTACAAGTCTATCCAGCTAGCTCAGTCTACAAGTCTATCCAGCTAGCTCACGCTCTACAAGTCTATCCAGCTAGCTCACGATCTACAAGTCTATCCAGCTAACTCAGTCTACAAGTCTATCCAGCTAGCTCACGATCTACAAGTCTATCCAGCTAACTCAGTCTACAAGTCTATCCAGCTAGCTCACGGTCTACAAGTCTAT
This sequence comes from Oncorhynchus keta, assembly GCF_023373465.1. Classification (NCBI taxonomy): domain Eukaryota; kingdom Metazoa; phylum Chordata; class Actinopteri; order Salmoniformes; family Salmonidae; genus Oncorhynchus; species Oncorhynchus keta. The sequence goes on from NC_068454.1 coordinate 76,731,932, forward strand.
CCAGCTAGCTCACTGTCTACAAGTCTATCCAGCTAGCTCACTGTCTACAAGTCTATCCAGCTAGCTCACTGTCTACAAGTCTATCCAGCTAGCTCACTGTCTACAAGTCTATCCAGCTAGCTCACAGTCTACAAGTCTATCCAGCTAGCTCACGATCTACAAGTCTATCCAGCTAGCTCACGATCTACAAGTCTATCCAGCTAACTCAGTCTACAAGTCTATCCAGCTAACTCAGTCTACAAGTCTATCCAGCTAACTCAGTCTACAAGTCTATCCAGCTAGCTCACTGTCTACAAGTCTATCCAGCTAGCTCACTGTCTACAAGTCTATCCAGCTAGCTCACTGTCTACAAGTCTATCCAGCTAGCTCACTGTCTACAAGTCTATCCAGCTAGCTCACGGTCTACAAGTCTATCCAGCTAGCTCACGGTCTACAAGACTACACGACTGGAAAGGTACAATTTCAAAATTTGGTAGTGCATCCTCAGTTCCTCTTGTCGTGTCAGTCATAGCATAACTTAGTGAGCTATTTATAACGCACAATGTTCCCCAATGCTGGAAGGGGGGCCCAAGTGAAAAACTTTGGGAACCCCTGTTCTATCTTACAGGGCTGCTTTAAGAAAGGGTGTTTGGAACAGACCACAGTCCTAATATTCTGGGGGAAATTAATCAGGAGAAAGTAATTATGCTATAAATTATGACCACCATATAAAGCTCTATATTGCAGTGGATTGTGAATAGCCCAACAACTTGGACTACGTTATTACATCAAGAGGTCAGACGATGCAATGGCATGGTTCCTGACAGTGCTGCAGCTGCAGTGATGGCTACATGCATGGAAGAGCCAGGGCCCTCTGGACAGTCACACACATCATCACAGAACAACAACCAATACAGAGAGCATGTCTGAGGGGGATGCTGTGGGGTCAGGAGAAAACAGAGCTGCAGAAAGAACCATAGCAATACAATGGACAGAATGGCCTTACAGTTCAGCTCCAAAATCCCCCATGATTCTTCCCACTCCAGCCAACATAGTGGAATAACATTATTTTCCACTGTAGCAGGTGTAGAAATAGGTTACTGGGAAAGGTGGTGAATTCCGAGTGATGGCATGATATAATCGTCAAGTAATCCGACATTTCAAATGGAATAGGGATCCCAGTCCAAATGTAGTCGAACATTGCTTGGAATTGAATGCCTGTTAATTCTAAGGATGGAACGGATGACTAGCAGAGCTGTATATATGAGAGAGAGAGAGAGATGTTGGTGACAACTGAGCAAATGGCCATTTATAGAGAAAAAATACAAATACTTATGAGCTTCATGACATACCAAAGATGCTGTTCTGCACTCTGGTCACTCAAACCCACTAATGTGAAATACCACTGGGGAACACCATTCCACCTCAGATTTCATAATCCTATGGAGAATTAAGGATTGAACAACCTGTGTGGGATAAATATTTATGTATGGATCTAAGAGAAAAAAGGCATGTGTGGTGGTCATTTGGGGAGACGAGGCAGAGGCCTCAAAACAAGATGGTCACAAATGACATGCCCATAAGATCATGCGGTGCATTTAGGCTACATCATGAAACTAATATGATAGGCTTCCATAGTTATTGGCGCGCTTGAGCATTCAGGCAGAGATAGACAGTGTGAAGGATGGATGATATGAAAGCAATGCCACACAGACACATGTTCGATACAGCACGACAGACAGAGCCGCGGCGGAGAGCATGGAGAGACTGAAATACAGCGATGCGGACCGCAGTGCATTCATTAATACAGTATACACATCACACTAACTGCACTGCCTCCACCGTGGAAAATGGACGCCTAGTGTTACGCGACCGACCGACCGGCATAGTGCGTGAGAACTCGTTTGACTGAGGATCAAAGACACATTCACACACTATGACCTCAAACACACTGAAAATGTGCAGGACATTCTCATACAGGCATATTAAACACCTGTATAAACGGATTTCTATGGATGCGCCGTCGCCCAAACGCGATATTATAGGGATATGTAGTTGCATTCGAAGCATCATTTCTGCTCTTGTATTGTAATTTGCAGAACAAAGGCACATTAATTTGACGTTTAATTGCCTACATTCATGGTCTGTTACTGTTTTAAACTGACACACACAGACAATTAGTGGGTTGCGAGCAGTGTGAAACGAATTGGCAGGAGAATGTAGCTTGCAAATAGCCATCGATTGATTGGTTTTTCGTTAAACCAAATACAAGCACTTAAACAATGACCAATATTATAACCTATATTACAAGCCCCGAATGTAAATAATCTTATAGACAAGTCTTACCTGCCGGCTTATTATTTCAGAAGCTTATTCGAAGACCGTCACACTCCCAAAGAGAGGAAAAGGAGATGGGGAGAAAAAGAGAGAGAGGGGGTGGACGACAAATAACGGCCTCGAAATAACAAACAGGGGGGTATTAAGACAAAATTACGTGAAAAAAATACCGTGTAAGAAACTGTATGTCATTTCTCTACTAAACATAACTCAGCCATATGATGAAATGGTTTTAACAGATATACAGCGGATACACAGACACATCAGTGAAACACGAATTTGTCTACAGGAGATGTAGCCAATGCGTGTGTGTACTCCGTGAGAATGCGTCTCCCCCTCCCCTCCAGTTACACGAGTGCTAGTTCGCTCTGTCTGCCCGTCCGTTCCTCTATCTATCTCTCACACCGAGCCCTCAACATAAGCAACTTGTCGCATCCGACCGAACTCTTCAGTGATGTGAACGGACAAGATTGACTACTCGAAAAGCAGAATAAACTGGCTATTCATTTGCTGTTGTGCATGTAGGCTACAACAGGGCTATTTTGTTTGGGGCAACACAGATGCTAAAACCACCGTCTTTTGGCAATCATAATTTTTCTACATGTGGTTACTGGAGCGTGTGTGTACGTGCGTCAGTTGCGTGCACGCCTAAATAGCATGCTAGCCATGACCAAGTTAAGAGTGTTATTGATGTCGATATTTTGTTGAAGGTCGGCAGGATGGAGATTCATCGGGATTGTTTATTTTTATTTTCATACATCAGAATATGATGGCCATTTCCACCGCTGTCTAAAGAAATGCAGGGTTGTGAGCATTGCGGTAGCACAGTTCCGCAGAGAGAGAGAGAGAGAGAGAGAGAGAGATGCCACGCATAATTGTGTAGAGGGGAGGGGATAAAAACGGTAACGGTAGACTATTTTTGGTAAAATGGTGACTCGAGACCACAGAAGGAAAAATGCTCTGTTTTCCACGCCTGATAAGAATTATGTCATCATCTCCTTGACTCAAATGCACACTGCTGCTGTAAATACTGTCATCTTCTGAGGCATGATTCACGGCTGGTTTGTAGGTTGACATATAGCCAGTGGTTCCTGTACACCGCCACTATTCTAATTCAGTGTGTTTGTATTTGTGTGTGAACCAGGCTACCAGAGGACTGACTGAATGATGACCTTCTATGGCTTTAAAATGGCTTTACACATTCCCTTCCTCCCTTCCTCTCTCTTCATCACCCTCTCTATCTTACACACACACACATATATACACGCACGGAAAAAAGGGGAGCAGAAGAGCTGAAGAGAGCTAATGCAGAGTGACAGGTCTTTCATGCAGTAATGGTGATGGTGAAAAGAGAGATTCACTCAACCCCATACTGCTACCCCACACACACACACACACACACACACACACACACACACACACACACACACACACACACAGAGAGAGAGAGAGCTGACGTCACAGAACCACATGTTTATAAATATGTGCTCACAAAGGCTATAATAGCACACGTTCCCGTCACACCAATATTCACACACTATAAATCCTAGCACTTGATAGAACATCCTTGAAGTTAGACAGCACAGACATTTTATATTTATATACGTATATTGATTGTTGGCTTTTTGTGTTGTCCATTTGACCTGCATAATTTCCTTCGCACGCACGCACACACACACACACAGTACTAATCAATCAGACTGTGGCTTGTACCACGATAGGGGAGAGGCTAGTGTTTTAATTCAATGCTTAGTGACCTACACTGCAATGCAGTGAACCTACCTGCAGCTAATGCCAAAAATTAACCTTAAATATGACGTTTTGTTTGACTTCGAAATTTGATGTTTGAGGAACATGGATGAACGTCTAATTCTGACGTGAGTTTGTGAGAGATAGTTGACACACACACAGACAAATGCAAATTGCCCCATGTTGTGTTGTATTCTTGTTGTGACTCACTGAGCTAAAGCCTAGGAATCAGATTAGAAAGCTAACGTGAGTCTCCAGGTATCAGCTCGGTTCTCCAGGAAGTAGCTCGGTTACACTCACACACTATTTAACCAGTGCTCCACAGTGTGTATGCCATGCATTATAATAAAGGCCTGCAGTATTTCAACCCTGCACCAATCCCCACCTTCAGAGTCGACCGCTCGGAATTACACATGCACGCACGCACGCACGCACGCACACACACACACACACACACTGTATCAATGCATGCCAGTATGAGTGAAATCCAACCCAGAGACTTGTATTGTTACACCTCCAATAACACTGACATCATCACAATCAGTATGGGATCAGTTTAATCAAGATTCTACAGTATTATTTCCATGGATTTAGTAAAAGCTATTGACAATCTCTTTTCTTTGATGGTGCATCAAGGAGCAAAAAGGTGCTGTCTTGACAAAGATCATTATGTGCTAGAAGAGTACAACCTAAGGTTGCAACATTCCAGGAACTTTCAATAAATTCCCTGCTTTTCCAGAAATTATTTTTTAAAGGATTTCCTGCTTATTCCATGAATCTTCCATCCAGGATTTCGGGAAAACCATTGAATTTATTGAAAGTTGGTGGAATTTTGCAACATTAGGCCCACCTACACCCTCTGATGAAACAGCAGAGAGAAATAGACTTGGGGATGAGGGAACAGGGGAGAAGAATTTGGCGAGAGAAGAATGGGACCGAGGGAAAAGATCAACAAAATTGTCTCTACAAATTCTCTATTAAAATGTAATGATCATAATGGAGTGAATGATTGTAAAAGACTGAATGGCAGGAGGAAAGAACAGTCACAGAAGCCCTGTTTATACCTGGTTCTAAAATGCATCCTTTGTCCTAGTCTTGTCCACATTCTGATTGTGCCCACATTTGAAGACAGGTGAAGACAAAACAAAAGACCCATTGTGATCTAATTGTGATCGAATTAACAGACACATTTCTGGAAATATGGGCACAATCAGAATGTAGAAAGGATCAGGACAAAGGACCCATGTTAGCAACAGGTATAAACAGGGACAGAGAGAAAGACAGAAAGAGTGAGGGCAGAGGGTTTATTCGTAAGACATAATTACTACTGTCATCAATCAATATTTAATCCATTTAATATTCTATTTAATATTTAACCACTGACATTTTGTTTTTACCTAGTGCTTTGAGCAAAATGTATGAAAAGTGATTCTTATAAAAAGTTATTATTAGGTCTACTATGTAATACATAAAGATAGGCTTATGAAAACAAGAAAATATGGAAAAGGTTGATAGACAATGTCATCAATATTGGGCATCTCTGCTGACCATCATCCAAGCAAGGAAAGCATTACCAGAGTTTGACCTGAACCAAACCTTGACCAAAGTTACAGTGATGGGGGTCAAAATGGTTACTCCCTTCTCTCCCTCTCTCAGCCTTATAGTCACTCCTTTCTCTCCCTCTCAGCTATATACTCACTCCTTTCTCTCACCCTCTCAGCTATATACTCACTCCTTTCTCTCCCTCTCTCAGCCTTATACTCACTCCCTTCTCTCCCTCTCTCAGCCTTATACTCACTCCTTTCTCTCCCTCTGTCAGCCTTATACTCACTCCTTTCTCTCCCTCTCTCAGCCTTATACTCACTCCTTTCTCTCCCTCTCTCAGCCTTATACTCACTCCTTTCTCTCCCTCTCTCAGCCTTATACTCACTCCTTTCTCTCCCTCTCTCCGCCTTATACTCACTCCTTTCTCTCCCTCTCTCAGCCTTATACTCACTTCTTTCTCTCCCTCTCTCAGCCATATACTCACTCCTTTCTCTCCCTCTCAGCTGCATACTCACTCCTTTCTCTCCCTCTCAGCCATATACTCACTCCTTTCACTCCCTCTCTCAGCCTTATACTCACTCCTTTCTCTCCCTCTCTCAGCCTTATACTCACTCCTTTCTCTCCCTCTCTCAGCTGTATACTCACTCCTTTCTCTCCTTCTCTCAGCCTTATACTCACTCCCTTCTCTCCCCCTCAGCCATATACTCACTCCTTTCTCTCCCTCTCAGCCATATACTCACTCCTTTCTCTCCCTCTCAGCCTTATACTCACTCCTTTCTCTCCCCCTCGCAGCCTTTACTCACTCCTTTCTCCCTCTCTCAGCTGTATACTCACTCCTTTCTCTCCTCACTCTCTCAGCTGTATACTCACTCCTTTCTCTCCTTCTCTCAGCTGTATACTCACTCCTTTCACTCCCCCTCTCAGCCTTATACTCACTATTTTCTCTCCCTCTCAGCTGTATACTTACTCCTTTCACTTCCTCTCTCAGCTGTATACTTACTCTTTTCTCTCCCTCTCAGCTGTATACTTACTCCTTTCACTTCCTCTCTCAGCTGTATACTTACTCCTTTCACTTCCTCTCTCAGCTGTATACTCACTCCTTTCTCTCCCTCAGCTACGTACTCAATCCTTTCTCTCCCTCTCTCAGCTACATACTCACTCCTTTCTCTCCCTCTCAGCCATATACTCACTCCTTTCTCTCCCTCTCAGCCATATACTCACTCCTTTCTCTCACTCTCAGCTGTATACTCACTCCTTTCTCTCCCTCAGCTACGTACTCAATCCTTTCTCTCCCTCTCTCAGCTACATACTCACTCCTTTCTCTCCCTCTCAGCCATATACTCACTCCTTTCTCTCCCTCTCAGCTATATACTCACACATTTACATTACATTTAAGTCATTTAGCAGACGCTCTTATCCAGAGCGACTTACAAATTGGTGCATTCACCTTATGACATCCAGTGGAACAGCCACTTTACAATAGTGCATCTAAATCTTTTAGGGGGGGGGGGGGTGAGAAGGATTACTTATCCTATCCTAGGTATTCCTTAAAGAGGTGGGGTTTCAGGTGTCTCCGGAAGGTGGTGATTGACTCCGCTGTCCTGGCGTCGTGAGGGAGTTTGTTCCACCATTGGGGGGCTAGAGCAGCGAACAGTTTTGACTGGGCTGAGCGGGAACTGTACTTCCTCAGTGGTAGGGAGGCGAGCACCTCTCCCTCTCTCAGCTGTATACTCACTCCTTTCTCTCCCCCTCTCAGCCTTATACTCACTCCTTTCTCTCCCCCTCTCAGCCTTATACTCACTCATTTCTCTCCCTCTCTCAGCCTTATACTCACTCCTTTCTCTCACCCTCTCAGCCTTATACTCACTCCTTTCTCTCCCTCTCTCAGCCTTATACTCACTCCTTTCTCTCCCCCTCAGCCATATACTCACGCCTTTCTCTCCCTCTGAGCCTTATACTCACTCCTTTCTCTCACTCTCTCAGCTGTATACTCACTCCTTTCTCTCCTTCTCTCAGCTGTATACTCACTCCTTTCTCTCCCTCTCTCAGTCGTATACTCACTCCTTTCTCTCCCTCTCAGCAATATACTCACTCCTTTCTCTCCCTCTCTCAGCTATATACTCACTCCTTTCTCTCCCTCTCAGCTATATACTCACTCCTTTCTCTCCCCCTCACAGCCTTATACTCACTCCTTTCTCTCCCTCTCTCAGCCATATACTCACTCCTTTCTCTCCCTCTCGCAGCCTTATACTCACTCCTTTCTCTCCCTCTCTCAGCTGTATACTCACTCTTTCTCTCCCTCTCAACCTTATACTCACTCCTTTCTCTCCCTTTCAGCTATATACTCACACCTTTCTCTCCCTTTCAGCTATATACTCACACCTTTCTCACTCTCTCAGCCATATACTCACTCCTTTCTCACTCTCTCAGCTATATACTCACTCCTTTCTCTCACTCTCTCAGCTATATACTCACTCCTTTCTCTCCCTCTCTCAGCTATATACTCACTCCTTTCTCTCCCTCTCTCAGCTATATACTCACTCCTTTCTCTCCCTCTCTCAGCTATATACTCACTCCTTTCTCACTCTCTCAGCTATATACTCACTCCTTTCTCACTCTCTCAGCTATATACTCACTACTTTCTCTCCCTCTCTCAGCTATATACTCACTACTTTCTCTCCCTCTCTCAGCTATATACTCACTCCTTTCTCTCCCTCTCTCAGCTATATACTCACTCCTTTCTCTCCCTCTCTTAGCTATATACTCACTCCTTTCTCACTCTCTCAGCTATATACTCACTCCTTTCTCACTCTCTCAGCTATATACTCACTCCTTTCTCTCCCTCTCTCAGCTATATACTCACTCCTTTCTCACTCTCTCAGCTATATACTCACTCCTTTCTCTCCCTCTCTCAGCTATATACTCACTCCTTTCTCTCCCTCTCTCAGCTATATACTCACTCCTTTCTCACTCTCGCAGCTATATACTCACTCCTTTCTCACTCTCTTAGCTATATACTCACTCCTTTCGCACTCTCTCAGCTATATACTCACTCCTTTCTCACTCTCAGCTAAAAACTCAATCCTTTCTCACTCTCTCAGCTATATACTCACTCCTTTCTCTCCCTCTCTCAGCTACATACTCACTCCTTTCTCACTCTCTCAGCTATATACTCACTCCTTTCTCACTCTCTCAGCTATATACTCACTCCTTTCTCTCCCTCTCTCAGCTACATACTCACTCCTTTCTCACTCTCTCAGCTATATACTCACTCCTTTCTCACTCTCTCAGCTATATCCTCACTCCTTTCTCTCCCTCTCTCAGCCTTATACTCACTCCTTTCTCTCCCTCTCAGCCATATACTCACTCCTTTCTCTCCCTCTCAGCCATATACTCACACCTTTCTCTCCCTTTCAGCTATATACTCACTCCTTTCTCTCCCTCTCTCAGCCTTATACTCACTCCTTTCTCTCCCTCTCAGCTGTATACTCACTCCTTTCTCTCCCTCTCTCAGCTACATACTCACTCCTTTCTCACTCTCTCAGCCTTATACTCACTCCTTTCTCACTCTCTCAGCCTTATACTCACTCCTTTCTCCCCCTCTCTCAGCCTTATACTCACTCCTTTCTCTCCCTCTCTCAGCTATATACTCACTCCTTTCTCTCCCTCTCTCAGCTATATACTCACTCCTTTCTCTCCCTCTCTCAGCCTTATACTCACTCCTTTCTCTCCCTCTCTCAGCTATATACTCACTCCTTTCTCTCCCTCTCTCAGCTATATACTCACTCCTTTCTCTCCCTCTCTCAGCCTTATACTCACTCCTTTCTCTCCCTCTCAGCTGTATACTCACTCCTTTCTCTCCCTCTCAGCTGTATACTCACTCCTTTCTCTCCCTCTCTCAGCTATATACTCACTCCTTTCTCTCCCTCTCTCAGCCATGTACTCACTCCTTTCTCTCACTCTCTCAGCTGTTTACTCACTCCTTTCTCACTCTCTCAGCCTTATACTCACTCCTTTCTCTCCCTCTCTCAGCTAAATACTCACTCCTTTCTCTCCCTCTCTCAGCTGTATACTCACTCATTTCTCTCCCTCTCTCAGCTGTATACTCACTCATTTCTCTCCCTCTCTCAGCTGTATACTCACTCTTTCTCTCCCTCTCAACCTTATACTCACTCCTTTCTCTCCCTCTCTCAGCTGTATACTCACTCCTTTCTCACTCTCTCAGCTATATACTCACTCCTTTCTCACTCTCTCAGCTATATCCTCACTCCTTTCTCTCCCTCTCTCAGCCTTATACTCACTCCTTTCTCTCCCTCTCAGCCATATACTCACTCCTTTCTCTCCCTCTCAGCCATATACTCACACCTTTCTCTCCCTTTCAGCTATATACTCACTCCTTTCTCTCCCTCTCTCAGCCTTATACTCACTCCTTTCTCTCCCTCTCAGCTGTATACTCACTCCTTTCTCTCCCTCTCTCAGCTACATACTCACTCCTTTCTCACTCTCTCAGCCTTATACTCACTCCTTTCTCACTCTCTCAGCCTTATACTCACTCCTTTCTCCCCCTCTCTCAGCCTTATACTCACTCCTTTCTCTCCCTCTCTCAGCTATATACTCACTCCTTTCTCTCCCTCTCTCAGCTATATACTCACTCCTTTCTCTCCCTCTCTCAGCCTTATACTCACTCCTTTCTCTCCCTCTCTCAGCTATATACTCACTCCTTTCTCTCCCCTCTCAGCTATATACTCACTCCTTTCTCTCCCTCTCTCAGCCTTATACTCACTCCTTTCTCTCCCTCTCAGCTGTATACTCACTCCTTTCTCTCCCTCTCAGCTGTATACTCACTCCTTTCTCTCCCTCTCTCAGCTATATACTCACTCCTTTCTCTCCCTCTCTCAGCCATGTACTCACTCCTTTCTCTCACTCTCTCAGCTGTTTACTCACTCCTTTCTCACTCTCTCAGCCTTATACTCACTCCTTTCTCTCCCTCTCTCAGCTAAATACTCACTCCTTTCTCTCCCTCTCTCAGCTGTATACTCACTCATTTCTCTCCCTCTCTCAGCTGTATACTCACTCATTTCTCTCCCTCTCTCAGCTGTATACTCACTCTTTCTCTCCCTCTCAACCTTATACTCACTCCTTTCTCTCCCTCTCTCAGCTGTATACTCACTACTTTCTCTCCCTCTCAGCCTTATACTCACTAATTTCTCTCCCTCTCTCAGCTGTATACTCACTCCTTTCTCTCCCTCTCTCAGCCTTATACTCACTAATTTCTCTCCCTCTCTCAGCCATATACTCACTCCTTTCTCTCCCTCTCTCAGCCTTATACTCACTCCTTTCTCTCCTTCTCTCAGCCTTATACTCATTCCTTTCTCTCCCTCTCAGGCATATACTCACTCCTTTCTCTCCCTCTCAGCCTTATACTCACTCCTTTCTCTCCCTCTCTCAGCTATATACTCACTCATTTCTCTCCCTCTCTCAGCTGTATACTCACTCCTTTCTCTCCCTCTCAGCCTTATACTCACTCCTTTCTCTCCCTCTCTCAGCCATATACTCACTCCTTTCTCTCCCTCTCAGCCTTATACACACTCCTTTCTCTCCCTCTCTCAGCTGTATACTCACTCCTTTCTCACTCTCTCAGCCTTATACTCACTCCTTTCTCTCCCTCTCTCAGCTATATACTCACTCCTTTCTCACTCTCTCAGCCTTATACTCACTCCTTTCTCTCCCTCTCTCAGCCTTATACTCACTCCTTTCTCTCCCTCTCAGCCTTATACTCACTCCTTTCTCTCCCTCTCTCAGCTGTATACTCACTCCTTTCTCACTCTCTCAGCCTTATACTCACTCCTTTCTCTCCCTCTCTCAGCCTTATACTCACTCCTTTCTCTCCCTCTCTCAGCCTTATACTCACTCCTTTCTCTCCCTCTCAGCCTTATACTCACCCTTTCTCTCTCTCAGCTATATACTCACTCCTTTCTCTCCCTCTCTCAGCCTTATACTCACTCCTTTCTCTCCTCGCTCAGCCTTATACTCACTCCTTTCTCTCCCTCTCTCAGCCTTATACTCACTCTTTTTCTCCTCTCTCAGCTATATACTCACTCCTTTTCTCCTCTCAGCTATATACTCACTCCTTTCTCTCCCTCTCTCAGCCTTATACTCACTCCTTTCTCACTCTCAGCCTTATACTCACTCCTTTCTCTCCTCTCTCAGCCTTATACTCACTCCTTTCTCTCCCTCTCTCAGCTATATACTCACTCCTTTCTCACTTCTCAGCCTTATACTCACTCCTTTCTCTCCCTCTCTCAGCCTTATACTCACTCCTTTCTCTCCCTCTCAGCCTTATACTCACTCCTTTCTCTCCCTCTTCAGCTGTATACTCCCTTTCTCACTCTCTCAGCCTTATACTCACTCCTTTCTCTCCTTTAGCTCACTCCTTTCTCACTCTCTCAGCCTTATACTCACTCCTTTCTCTCCCTCTCTCAGCCTTATACTCACTCCTTTCTCTCCCTCTCAGCCTTATACTCACTCCTTTCTCTCCCTCTCAGCCTTATACTCACTCCTTTCTCTCCCTCTCTCAGCTGTATACTCACTCCTTTCTCACTCTCTCAGCCTTATACTCACTCCTTTCTCTCCCTCTCTCAGCCTTATACTCACTCCTTTCTCTCCCTCTCTCAGCCTTATACTCACTCCTTTCTCTCCCTCTCAGCCTTATACTCACTCCTTTCTCTCCCTCTCTCAGCTATATACTCACTCCTTTCTCTCCCTCTCTCAGCCTTATACTCACTCCTTTCTCTCCCTCGCTCAGCCTTATACTCACTCCTTTCTCTCCCTCTCTCAGCCTTATACTCACTCTTTTCTCTCCCTCTCTCAGCTATATACTCACTCCTTTCTCTCCCTCTCAGCTATATACTCACTCCTTTCTCTCCCTCTCTCAGCCTTATACTCACTCCTTTCTCACTCTCTCAGCCTTATACTCACTCCTTTCTCTCCCTCTCTCAGCCTTATACTCACTCCTTTCTCTCCCTCTCTCAGCTATATACTCACTCCTTTCTCACTCTCTCAGCCTTATACTCACTCCTTTCTCTCCCTCTCTCAGCCTTATACTCACTCCTTTCTCTCCCTCTCAGCCTTATACTCACTCCTTTCTCTCCCTCTCTCAGCTGTATACTCACTCCTTTCTCACTCTCTCAGCCTTATACTCACTCCTTTCTCTCCCTCTCTTAGCTATATACTCACTCCTTTCTCACTCTCTCAGCCTTATACTCACTCCTTTCTCTCCCTCTCTCAGCCTTATACTCACTCCTTTCTCTCCCTCTCAGCCTTATACTCACTCCTTTCTCTCCCTCTCAGCCTTATACTCACTCCTTTCTCTCCCTCTCTCAGCTATATACTCACTCCTTTCTCTCCCTCTCTCAGCTATATACTCACTCCTTTCTCTCCCTCTCTCAGCCTTATACTCACTCCTTTCTCTCCCTCTCAGCCTTATACTCACTCTTTTCTCTCCCTCTCTCAGCCTTATACTCACTCCTTTCTCTCCCTCTCTCAGCCTTATACTCACTCCTTTCTCTCCCTCTCAGCCTTATACTCACTCCTTTCTCTCCCTCTCAGCCTTATACTCACTCCTTTCTCTCCCTCTCTCAGCTATATACTCACTCCTTTCTCTCCCTCTCTCAGCTATATACTCACTCCTTTCTCTCCCTCTCTCAGCCTTATACTCACTCCTTTATCTCCCTCTCTCAGCTATATACTCACTCCTTTCTCTCCCTCTCTCAGCTAAATACTCATTCCTTTCTCCCCCTCTCTCAGCTAAATACTAATTCCTTTCTCTCACTCTCTCAGCCATATACTCACTCCTTTCTCTCCCTCTCTCAGCCTTATACTCACTCCTTTCTCTCCCTCTCTCAGCTGTATACTCACTCCTTTCTCCCCCTCTCTCAGCTAAATACTAATTCCTTTCTCTCACTCTCTCAGCCATATACTCCCTCCTTTCTCTCCCTCTCTCAGCTGTATACTCACTCCTTTCTCTCCCTCACAGTCACCCCCAAACATCTAGTTACCATCACAAAGTCAGTGATAATGGCAGCCAAATTAATTTTGTATCAATGTCATTCTGTGCTTCAGTTCTTACTATATTCTGCATATTCTGTTGGCATCCATTGCACATATCACCATGGACCAGGGCCCAGATCAAATACTTCTAAAATGCATTCCTTCTTTCCCTCCTTGGAGCAATCCCTGATATGACATGACTTTGCATGACTTGTGCTAGATCAGTGTCTTCATAAAGGGAAGAAGGCAGGGAGCTTTCTAAAAGTATTGGAACAGACCCTCCTCCCATGGTAGTGTCAGAGTAGGACAATGACCAGCAGAGGGCAGTAGTTACACATCGCCAGTCTGTGGGAGCATCGCAATAGTCTATAGTACCTTCCTCTCCTCCATCTGTTCGTAGAGATATCGGACAGGAAAAAACAATATGACGGACGTATACCATGCTATTGATTTCTCCTGTTCTGTTCTTTCACATCGTACCAAACTGTTGAAACATCCCACTGGGCAAAAAATGGTTGAATCAACGCTGTTTCCATGTCTTTTCAAACACAATTCAATATTATGACGTTGACTCAACGTGGAAAACTGACTGGATTTGAGAAAAGTCATGAACATAAGGGAATTATGTATTTTCTTCACCCACCTAAATCCAATGTCAGGGTGACATTTTTGGTTGATTTCAGTTCTGACTGTCAATTCACAGCAATTCAACTATATACAATATATATATAGTTGTATATATTTGCAAAAATATGGACATCATCAAGATAAAAATGTATTATCAAAGATAATTCCACTCACTCCCTTGGTCACATATTCAGACTTTCAGTCGGAAGTTTACATACACCTTAGCCAAATGCATTTAAACTCAGTTTTCACAATTCCTGACATTCAGTTGTAGTAAAAATTCCCTGTCTTAGGTCAGTTAGGATCACCTCTTTATTTTAAGAATGTGAAATGTCAGAATAATAGTAGAGAGAGTAATTTATTTCCACTTTTATTTCTTTCATCACATTCCCAGTGGGTCAGAAGTTTACATACACTCAATTAGAATTTGGTAGCATTATTTAAAGGTTGGTAGCAACCTTTACATTTGTTTAACTTGGGTCAAACATTGTGGGTAGCCTTCCACAGGCTTCCCACAATAAGTTGGGTGAATTTTGACCCATTCCTCCTGACAGAGCTGGTGTAACTGAGTCAGGTTTGTAGGACTCCTTGCTCGCACACGCTTTTTCAGTTCTGCCCACAAATTTTCTATAGGATTGAGGTCAGGGTTTTGTGATGGCCACTCCAATACCTTGACTTTGTCGTCCTTAAGCCATTTTGCCACAACTTTGGAAGTATGCTTGGGGTCATTGTTCATTTGGAAGACCCATTTTCGACCAAGCTTTAACTTCCTGACTGATGTATTGAGATGTTGCCTCAATATATCCACATAACTTTCCCCCCTCATGATGACATCTATTTTGTAAAGTGCACCAGTCCCTCCTGCAGCAACACACCCCCACAACATGATGTTGCCACTCCCGTGCGTCACAGTTGGGATGGTGTTCTTCGGCTTGCAAGCCTCCCCCTTTTTCCTTCAAACATAACGATGGTCATTATGGCCAAACAGTTCTATTTTTGTTTCATCAAACCAGAGGACATTTCTCCAAAAAGTACAATCTTTTCCCCATGTGCAGTTGCAAACCGTAGTCTGGCTTTACTATGGTGGTTTTGGAGCAGTGGCTTCTTCCTTGCTGAGCGGCTTTTCAGGTTACGTCGATATAGGACTCGTTTTACTGTGGATATAGATACTTTTGTACCTGTTTCCTCCAGTATCTTCACAAGGTCCTTTGCTGTTGTTCTGGGATTCATTTGCACTTTTCGCACCAAAGTACATTGATCTCTAGGAGACAGAACGCGTCTCCTTCCTGAGCGGCATGATGGCTGCGTGGTCCCATGGTGTTTATACTTGCGTACCATTGTTTGTACAGATGAACCTGGTACCTTCAGGCATTTGGAAATTGCTCCCAAGGATGAACCAGACTTGTGGAGGTCTACAATTTATTTTCTGAGGTCTTGGCTGATTTCTTTTGATTTTCCCATGATGTCAAGCAAAGAGGCATTGCGTTTGAAGGTAGGCCTTGAAATATATCCACAGGTACACCTCCAATGGACTCAAATGATGTCAATTAGCCTATCAGAAGCTTCTAAAGCCATGACATCATTTTCTGGAAGATGTTTAAAGGCACAGTCAACTTGGTGTATGTAAACTTCTGACCCACTGGAATTGCAATACAGTGAATTATAATCTGTCTGTAAACTGTTGGAAAAATTACTTGTGTCATGCACAAAGTAGATGTCCTAACCGACTTGCCAAAACTATAGTTTGTTAACAAGAATTGTGTGGAGTGGTTGAAAAACAAGTATTAACGACTCCAACCCAACTTCAACAATAGATCTAAAATATTATATTGACATATACAGTAGAATTATCCCCTGTAGATTTCAGAACATCGTCACATTCATGTTAATGTGTATTCATACATTTTAACTGACATTCATATATTCTTACAGATATTCTAATATTGTTTTATTATTTGAACTCAAGTTATTATTATTATCATTACCATGGATAAGTATATGTATAAACCTATGCACATATAACTGTGTAGGAGTGAAAGACAGTGTTTAGCGTTGTACATCGCAAGTGAATACAAATCCCTCGTTTCCGCAGAACTGCAGTAGGTTCAGGTTTATCTGCAGCCTCTCATTCTCCCTGTCTCTCTCATTCTCCCTGTCTCTCTCATTCTCCCTGTCTCTCCCTGTCTCTCTCATTCTCCCTGTCTCTCCCTGTCTCTCTCATTCTCCCTGTCTCTCTCATTCTCCCTGTCTCTCTCATTCTCCCTGTCTCTCTCATTCTCCCTGTCTCTCTCATTCTTCCTGTCTCTCTCATTCTCCCTGTCTCTCCCTGTCTCTCTCATTCTCCCTGTCTCTCCCTATCTCTCTCATTCTCCCTGTCTCTCCCTGTCTCTCTCATTCTCCCTGTCTCTCCCTGTCTCTCTCATTCTCCCTGTCTCTCTTATTCTCCCTGTCTCTCTTATTCTCCCTGTCTCTCTCATTCTCCCTGTCTCTCTCATTCTCCCTGTCTCTCCCTGTCTCTCTCATTCTCCCTGTCTCTCTCATTCTCCCTGTCTCTCTCATTCTCCCTGTCTCTCTCATTCTCCTGTCTCTCCCTGTCTCTCTCATTCTCCCTGTTCTCCCTGTCTCTCTCATTCTCCCTGTCTCTCCCTATCTCTCATTCTCCCTGTCTCTCCCTGTCTCTCTCATTCTCCCTGTCTCTCTTATTCTCCCTGTCTCTCTTATTCTCCCTGTCTCTCTCATTCTCCATGTCTCTCTCATTCTCCCTGTCTCTCTCATTCTCCCTGTCTCTCTCATTCTCCCTGTCTCTCCCTGTCTCTCTCATTCTCCCTGTCATTCTCCCTGTCTCTCTCATTCTCCCTGTCTCTCCCTGTCTCTCTCATTCTCCCTGTCTCTCTCATTCTCCTGTCTCTCCCTGTCTCTCTCATTCTCCTGTCTCTCCCTGTCTCTCTCATTCTCCCTGTCTCTCCCTGTCTCTCTCATTCTCCCTGTCTCTCCCTGTCCTGTCTCTCTCATTCTCCTGTCTCTCTCATTCTCCCTGTCTCTCCCTGTCTCTCTCATTCTCCCTGTCTCTCTCATTCTCCCTGTCTCTCTCATTCTCCCTGTCTCTCCCTGTCTCTCTCATTCTCCCTGTCTCTCTCATTCTCCCTGTCTCTCTCATTCTCCCTGTCTCTCTCATGCTCCCTGTCCTTCCCTGTCTCTCTCATTCTCCCTGTCTCTCTTTTTCTCCCTGTCTCTCTCTTTCTCCCTGTCTCTCTCTTTCTCCTGTCTCTCACTGTCTCTCTCATTCTCCTGTCTCTCCCTGTCTCTCTCATTCTCCCTGTCTCTCTCATTCTCCCTGTCTCTCTCATTCTCCCTGTCTCTCTCATTCTCCCTGTCTCTCTCATTCTCCCTGTCTCTCTCATTCTCCCTGTCTCTCCCTGTCTCTCTCATTCTCCCTGTCTCTCTCATTCTCCCTGTCTCTCTCATTCTCCCTGTCTCTCTCATTCTCCCTGTCTCTCTCATGCTCCCTGTCCTTCCCTGTCTCTCTCATTCTCCCTGTCTCTCTCTTTCTCCCTGTCTCTCTCTTTCTCCCTGTCTCTCTCTTTCTCCCTGTCTCTCACTGTCTCTCTCATTCTCCCTGTCTCTCCCTGTCTCTCTCATTCTCCCTGTCTCTCTCATTCTCCCTGTCTCTCTCATTCTCCCTGTCTCTCTCATTCTCCCTGTCTCTCTCATTCTCCCTGTCTCTCTCATTCTCCCTGTCTCTCCCTGTCTCTCTCATTCTCCCTGTCTCTCTCATTCTCCCTGTCTCTCTCATTCTCCCTGTCTCTCTCTTTCTCCCTGTCTCTCTCTTTCTCCCTGTCTCTCTCTTTCTCCCTGTCTCTCACTGTCTCTCTCATTCTCCCTGTCTCTCCCTGTCTCTCTCATTCTCCCTGTCTCTCTCATTCTCCCTGTCTCTCTCATTCTCCCTGTCTCTCTCTTTCCCCTGTAGATTTCAGAACATCGTCACATTCATGTTAATGTGTATTCATACATTTTAACTGACATTCATATATTCTTACAGATATTCTAATATTGTTTTATTATTTGAACTCAAGTTATTATTATTATCATTACCATGGATAAGTATATGTATAAACCTATGCACATATAACTGTGTAGGAGTGAAAGACAGTGTTTAGCGTTGTACATCGCAAGTGAATACAAATCCCTCGTTTCCGCAGAACTGCAGTAGGTTCAGGTTTATCTGCAGCCTCTCATTCTCCCTGTCTCTCCTTGTCTCTCTCATTCTCCCTGGTTCTCATTCTCCCTGTCTCTCTCATTCTCCCTGTCTCTCTCATTCTCCCTGTCTCTCCCTGTCTCCCTGTCTCTCTCATTCTCCCTGTCTCTCTCATTCTCCCTGTCTCTCCCTGTCTCTCTCATTCTCCCTGTCTCTCTCATTCTCCCTGTCTCTCTCATTCTCCCTGTCTCTCCCTGTCTCTCTCATTCTCCCTGTCTCTCTCATTCTCCCTGTCTCTCTCATTCTCCCTGTCTCTCTCATGCTCCCTGTCCTTCCCTGTCTCTCTCATTCTCCCTGTCTCTCTCTTTCTCCTGTCTCTCTCTTTCTCCCTGTCTCTCTCTTTCTCCCTGTCTCTCACTGTCTCTCTCATTCTCCCTGTCTCTCCCTGTCTCTCTCATTCTCCCTGTCTCTCTTATTCTCCCTGTCTCTCTCATTCTCCATGTCTCTCTCATTCTCCCTGTCTCTCTCATTCTCCTGTCTCTCTCATTCTCCCTGTCTCTCCCTGTCTCTCTCATTCTCCCTGTCTCTCTCATTCTCCCCTGTCTCTCTCATTCTCCCTGTCTCTCCCTGTCTCTCTCATTCTCCCTGTCTCTCTCATTCTCCCTGTCTCTCCCTGTCTCTCTCATTCTCCCTGTCTCTCCCTGTCTCTCTCATTCTCCCTGTCTCTCCTGTCTCTCTCATTCTCCCTGTCTCTCCCTGTCTCCCTGTCTCTCTCATTCTCCCTGTCTCTCTCATTCTCCCTGTCTCTCCCTGTCTCTCTCATTCTCCCTGTCTCTCTCATTCTCCCTGTCTCTCTCATTCTCCCTGTCTCTCCCTGTCTCTCTCATTCTCCCTGTCTCTCTCATTCTCCCTGTCTCTCTCATTCTCCCTGTCTCTCTCATGCTCCCTGTCCTTCCCTGTCTCTCTCATTCTCCCTGTCTCTCTCTTTCTCCCTGTCTCTCTCTTTCTCCCTGTCTCTCTCTTTCTCCCTGTCTCTCACTGTCTCTCTCATTCTCCCTGTCTCTCCCTGTCTCTCTCATTCTCCCTGTCTCTCTCATTCTCCCTGTCTCTCTCATTCTCCCTGTCTCTCTCATTCTCCCTGTCTCTCTCATTCTCCCTGTCTCTCCCTGTCTCTCTCATTCTCCCTGTCTCTCTCATTCTCCCTGTCTCTCTCATTCTCCCTGTCTCTCTCATTCTCCCTGTCTCTCTCATTCTCCCTGTCCTTCCCTGTCTCTCTCATTCTCCCTGTCTCTCTCTTTCTCCTGTCTCTCTCTTTCTCCCTGTCTCTCTCTTTCTCCCTGTCTCTCACTGTCTCTCTCATTCTCCCTGTCTCTCCCTGTCTCTCTCATTCTCCCTGTCTCTCTCATTCTCCCTGTCTCTCTCATTCTCCCTGTCTCTCTCATTCTCCCTGTCTCTCTCATTCTCCCTGTCTCTCTCATTCTCCCTGTTCTCTCCCTGTCTCTCTCATTCTCCCTGTCTCTCATTCTCCCTGTCTCTCTCATTCTCCCTGTCTCTCTTTCTCCTGTCTCTCTCTTTCTCCCTGTCTCTCTCTTTCTCCCTGTCTCTCACTGTCTCTCTCATTCTCCCTGTCTCTCCCTGTCTCTCTCATTCTCCCTGTCTCTCTCATTCTCCTGTCTCTCTCATTCTCCCTGTCTCTCTTTTCCTGTAGATTTCAGAACATCGTCACATTCATGTTAATGTGTATTCATACATTTTAACTGACATTCATATATTCTTACAGATATTCTAATATTGTTTTATTATTTGAACTCAAGTTATTATTATTATCATTACCATGGATAAGTATATGTATAAACCTATGCACATATAACTGTGTAGGAGTGAAAGACAGTGTTTAGCGTTGTACATCGCAAGTGAATACAAATCCCTCGTTTCCGCAGAACTGCAGTAGGTTCAGGTTTATCTGCAGCCTCTCATTCTCCCTGTCTCTCCTTGTCTCTCTCATTCTCCCTGGTTCTCATTCTCCCTGTCTCTCTCATTCTCCCTGTCTCTCTCATTCTCCCTGTCTCTCCCTGTCTCTCCCTGTCTCCTGTCTCTCTCATTCTCCCTGTCTCTCTCATTCTCCCTGTCTCTCCCTGTCTCTCTCATTCTCCCTGTCTCTCTCATTCTCCCTGTCTCTCTCTTTCTCCCTGTCTCTCCCTGTCTCTCTCTCATTCTCCCTGTCTCTCTCATTCTCCCTGTCTCTCTCATTCTCCCTGTCTCTCATCTCCCTGTCCTTCCCTGTCTCTCTCTCATTCTCCTGTCTCTCTCTTTCTCCCTGTCTCTCTCTTTCTCCCTGTCTCTCTTTCTCCCTGTCTCTCCTGTCTCTCTCCTTCTCCCTGTTCTCCCTGTCTCTCTCATTCTCCCTGTCTCTCTCATTCTCCCTGTCTCTCTCATTCTCCTGTCTCTCTCATTCTCCCTGTCTCTCTCATTCTCCCTGTCTCTCTCATTCTCCCTTCTCTCCCTGTCTCTCTCATTCTCCCTGTCTCTCTCATTCTCCCTGTCTCTCTCATTCTCCCTGTCTCTCTCTTCTCCCTGTCTCTCTCATGCTCCCTGTCCTTCCCTGTCTCTCTCATTCTCCCTGTCTCTCTCTTTCTCCCTGTCTCTCTCTTTCTCCCTGTCTCTCTCTTTCTCCCTGTCTCTCACTGTCTCTCTCATTCTCCCTGTCTCTCCCTGTCTCTCTCATTCTCCCTGTCTCTCTCATTCTCCTGTCTCTCATTCTCCCTGTCTCTCTCTTTCTCCCTGTAGATTTCTGAACATCTCACATTCATGTTAATGTGTATTCATACATTTCTGACATTCATCTATTCTACAGATATTCTAATATTGTTTTATTATTTGAACTCAAGTTATTATTATTATCATTACCATGGATAAGTATATGTATAAACCTATTCATATCCCTGTGTAGGCGTCTTTCAGTGTTTAGCGTCTCTAAGTTCTCCCCGTCTCTCAGAACTGCAGTAGGTTCTCCTTTATCTGCAGCCTCTCATTCTCTCTCCCTGTCTCTCTCATTCTCCCTGTTCTCATTCTCCCTGTCTCTCTCATTCTCCCTGTCTCTCTCATTCTCCTGTCTGTCTCATTCTCCCTGTCTCTCTCTTTCTCCCTGTCTCTCTCATTCTCCCTGTCTCTCTCATTCTCCCTGTCTCTCTCTTTCCCTGTCTCTCTCTTTCTCCCGTCTCTCTCTTTCTCCCTGTCTCTCTCTTTCTCCCTGTCTCTCTCTTTCTCCCTGTCTCTCTCTGTCTCTCTCGTCTTCTCCCTGTCTCTCTTTCTCCCTGTCTCTCTCATTCTCCCTGTCTCTCTCTTTCTCCCCTGTCTCTCTCTTTCTCCCTGTCTCTCTCTTTCTCCCTGTCTCTCTCTTTCTCCCTGTCTCTCTCATTCTCCTGTCTCTCTCTTTCTCCCTGTCTCTCTCTTTCTCCCTGTCTCTCTCATTCCCCTGTCTCTCTCTTTCTCCCTTCTCTGTCTTTCTCCCCTCTCTCTCCCTGTCTCTCTCATTCTCCCTGTCTCTCTCATTCTCCCTGTCTCTCTCTTTCTCCCTCTCTCTTTCTCCCCTCTCCCTGTCTCTCCCTGTCTCTCTCTTTCTCCCTGTCTCTCTTTCTCCCTGTCTCTCTCCCTGTCTCTCTCTTTCTCCTGTCTCTCTTTCTCCCTGTCTCTCTCATTCTTTCTCCCCTGTCTCTCTCATTCTCCCTCTCTCTCTCCCTGTCTCTCTCTTTCTCCTTTCTCTCTCTTTCTCCCCTGTCTCTCTCTTTCTCCCTGTCTCTCTCTTTCTCCCTGTCTCTCTTTCTCCCTGTCTCTCTCTTTCTCCCCCGTCTCTCTCTTTCTCCCCGTCTCTCTCTTTCTCCCTGTCTCTCTCTTTCTCCCTGTCTCTCTTTCCCTGTCTCTCTTTCTCCCTGTCCTCTCTTTTCTCCCCTGTCTCTTTCTTTCTCCTTTCTCCCCTGTCGTCTCTCTTTCTCCCTGTCTCTCTCTTTCTCCCGGTGTCTCTTTCTCCCCCGTCTCTCTCTTTCTCCCCTCTCTCTTTCTCCCTGTCTCTCTCTTTCTCCCCCGTCTCTTTTCTCCCTGTCTCTCTCCCCTGTCTCTCTCTTTCTCCCCGTCTCTCTTTCTCCCTGTCTCTCTCTTTCTCCCTGTCTCTCTCTTTCTCCCTGTCTCTCTCTCTCTTTCTCCCTGTCTCTCTCTTTGTCTCTCTCTTTCTCCCTGTCTCTCTCTTTCTCCCTGTCTCTCTCTTTCTCTCTTTCTCTCCTGTCTCTCTCTTTCTCCCTGTCTCTCTCTTTCTCCCTGTCTCTCTCTTTCTCCCTGTCTCTCTCTTTCTCCCTGTCTCTCTTTCTCCCTGTCTCTCTCTTTCTCCCTGTCTCTCTCTTTCTCCCTGTCTCTCTCTTTCTCCCTGTGTCTCTCTTTCTCTCCCTGTCTCTCTCTTTCTCCCCGTCTCTCTTTCTCCCCGTCTCTCTCTCTTTCTCCCCGTCTCTCTCTTTCTCCCCGTCTCTCTCTTTCTCCCCGTCTCTCTCTTTCTCCCCGTCTCTCTCTTTCTCCCCGTCTCTCTCTTTCTCCCCGTCTCTCTCTTTCTCCCTGTCTCTCTCTTTCTCCCCGTCTCTCTCTTTCTCCCTGTCTCTCTCTTTCTCCCGTGTCTCTTTCTCCCTGTCTCTCTCTTTCTCCCCGTCTCTCTTTCTCCCTCTTTCTCCCTGTCTTTCTCCCCGTCTCTCTCTTTCTCCCCGTCTCTCTCTTTCTCCCCGTCTCTCTCTTTCTCCCCGTGTCTCTCTTTCTCCCCGTGTCTCTTTCTCCCTGTCTCTCTCTTTCTCCCGTCTCTCTTTCTCCCCGTCTCTCTCTTTCTCCCTGTCTCTCTCCCTTTCTCTCCATCTCTCTCTTTCTCCCTGTCTCTCTCTTTCTCCCTGTCTCTCTTTCTCCCTGTCTCTCTCTTTCTCCCTGTCTCTCTCTTTCTCCCTGTCTCTCTCTTTCTCCCTGTCTCTCCCTGTCTCTCTCCCTGTCTCTCTCTTTCTCCCCGTCTCTCTCTTTCTCCCCGTCTCTCTCTTTCTCCCCGTCTCTCTCTTTCTCCCCGTCTCTCTCTTTCTCCCCGTCTCTCTCTTTCTCCCTGTCTCTCTCTTTCTCCCTGTCTCTCTCCCTGTCTCTCTCTTTCTCCCTGTCTCTCTCCCTGTCTCTCTCTCTTTCTCCCTGTCTCTCTCTTTCTCCCTGTCTCTCTCCCTGTCTCTCTCTTTCTCCCTGTCTCTCTCTTTCTCCCCGTCTCTCTCCCTGTCTCTCTCTTTCTCCCTGTCTCTCTCTCTTTCTGTCTCTCTCTTTCTCCCCGTCTCTCTTTCTCCCCGTCTCTCTTTCTCCCTGTCTCTCTCCCTGTCTCTCTCCTGTTCTCTCTTTCTCCCTGTCTCTCTTTCTCCCTGTCTCTCTCTTTCTCCCTGTCTCTCTCCCCTCTCTCTCCCTGTCTCTCTCTCTCCCTCTCTCTTTCTCCCTGTCTCTCTCTTTCTCTCCCCTGTCTCTCTCTTTCTCCCTGTCTCTCTCCCTGTCTCTCTCTTTTCTCCCCTCTCTCTCTCCTCTCCCTCTCTCTCTCCCTGTCTCTCTCCTGTCTCTCTCTTTCTCCCTGTCTCTCTCTTTCTCATCTGTCTCTTTCTCCCTGTCTCTCTTTCTCCCTGTCTCTCTCTTTCCCTGTCTCTCTCCCTTCTCTCGTCTCTCTCCCTGTCTCTCTCTCCCCTGTCTCTCTTTCTCCCTGTCTCTCTCTCTTTCTCCCTGTCTCTCTCCCTGTCTCTCTCTTTCTCCCCATCTCTCTCCCTGTCTCTCTCTTTCTCCCTGTCTCTCTCCTGTCTCTCTCTTCTCCCTGTCTCTCTCTTTCTCCCTGTCTCTCTCCCTGTCTCTCTCTTTCTCCCTGTCTCTCTCCTTTCTCCTCTTTCTCCCTGTCTCTCTCTTTCTCCCTGTCTCTCTCCTGTCTCTCTCTTTCTCCCGTCTCTCTCCCTGTCTCCTCTTTTTCTCCCCTGTCTCTCTCTCTCTGTCTCTCTCTCTCCCTGTCTCTCTCTTTCTCCCTGTCTCTTTCTCCCTGTCTCTCTCTTTCTCCCCTGTCTCTCTCTTTCTCCCTGTCTCTCTCTCTTTCTCCCTGTCTCTCTCTTTCTCCCCGTGTCTCTTTCTCCCCGTCTCTCTCTTTCTCCCCGTCTCTCTTTCTCCCCGTCTCTCTCTTTCTCCCCGTCTCTCTCTTTCTCCCTGTCTCTTTCTCCCTGTCTCTCTTTCTCCCCGTCTCTCTCTTTCTCCCCGTCTCTCTCTTTCTCCCCGTCTCTCTCTTTCTCCCCTGTCTCTCTCTTTCTCCCTGTCTCTCTCTTTCTCCCTGTCTCTCTCTTTCTCCCCGTGTCTCTTTCTCCCTGTCTCTCTCTTTCTCCCCGTGTCTCTTTCTCCCCGTCTCTCTCTTTCTCCCCGTCTCTCTCTTTCTCCCCGTCTCTTTCTCCCTTTCTTTCCCCGTGTCTCTTTCTCCCCGTCTCTCTCTTTCTCCCCGTCTCTCTCTCCCTGTCTCTCTTTCTCTCCCTGTCTCTCTCTTTCTCCCTGTCTCTCTTTCTCCCTGTCTCTCTCTTTCTCCCCGTCTCTCTCTTTCTCCCTGTCTCTCTCTGTCTCTCTCTTTCTCCCCTGTCTCTCTCTTTCTCCCTGTCTCTCTTTCTCCCTGTCTCTCTCTTTCTCCCTCTCTCTTTCTCCCTGTCTCTCTCTTTCTCCCCCTGTCTCTTTCTCCCCGTCTCTCTCTTTCTCCCTGTCTCTCTTTCTCTTTCTCTTTCTGTCTCTCTCCTCTGTCTCTCTCTTTCTCCCCTGTCTCTCTCTTTCTCCCTGTCTCTCTCTTTCTCCCTGTCTCTCTCTTTCTCCCCGTCTTTCTCCCTGTCTCTCTCTTTCTCCCTGTCTCTCTCTTCTCCCGTCTCTTCTCTCCCTGTCTCTCTCTTTCTCCCTGTCTCTCTCCCTGTCTCTCTCTTTCTCCCTGTCTCTCTCTTTCTCCCTGTCTCTCTCCCTGTCTCTCTTTCTCCCTGTCTCTCTCTTTCTCCCTGTCTCTCTTTCTCCCTGTCTCTCTCTTTCTCCCTGTCTCTCTCTTTTCTCTCCCTGTCTCTCTCTTTCTCCCTGTCTCTCTCTTTCTCCCTGTCTCTCTCTTTCTCCCTGTCTCTCCCTGTCTCTCTCATTCTCCCTGTCTCTCTCTCATTCTCCCTGTCTCTCTCTTTCCCCTGTCTCTCTCTTTCTCCCCTGTCTCTCCCGTCTCTCTCTTTCTCCCTGTCCTCTCTTTCTCCCTGTCTCTCTCTTTCTCCCCGTCTCTCTTTCTCCCTGTCTCTCTCTTTCTCCCTGTCTCTCTTTCTCCCGTCTCTCTCTTTCTCCCCGTCTCTCTCTTTCTCCCCGTCTCTCTCTTTCTCCCCGTCTCTCTCTTTCTCCCCGTCTCTCTCTTTCTCCCCGTCTCTCTCTTTCTCCCCGTCTCTCTCTTTCTCCCCGTCTCTCTCTTTCTCCCTGTCTCTCTCTTTCTCCCCCTGTCTCTCTCTTTCTCCCTGTCTCTCTCTTTCTCCCCGTCTCTCTTTCTCCCCGTCTCTCTCTTTCTCCCCGTCTCTTTTCTCTCTTTCTCCCTGTCTCTCTTTTTCTCCCGTCTCTCTCTTTCTCCCCGTCTCTCTCTTTCTCCCTGTCTCTCTTTTTCTCCCCGTCTCTCTCTTTCTCCCTGTCTCTCTCTTTCTCCCTGTCTCTTTCTCCCTGTCTCTCTCTTTCTCCCTGTCTCTCTCTTTCTCCCTGTCTCTCTCTTTCTCCCTGTCTCTCTCCCTTCTCTCCCTGTCTCTCTCTTTCTCCCTGTCTCTCTCTTTCTCCCTGTCTCTCTCTTTCCCCGTCTCTCTCTTTCTCCCTGTCTCTCTCTTTCTCCCTGTCTCTCTCTTTCTCCCCGTCTCTCTTTCTCCCTGTCTCTCTCTTTCTCCCTGTCTCTCTCTTTCTCCCTGTCTCTCTCTTTCTCCCTGTCTCTCTTTCTCTCCCTCTCTCTTTCTCCCTGTCTCTCTCATTCTCCCTGTCTCTCTTTCTCCCTGTCTCTCTCATTTCTCCCTGTCTCTCTCTTTCTCCCTGTCTCTCTTTCTCCCTGTCTCTCTCTCCCTGTCTCTCTCCCTGTCTCTCTCTTTCTCCCCGTCTCTCTCTTTCTCCCCGTCTCTCTCTTTCTCCCCGTCTCTCTCTTTCTCCCCGTCTCTCTCTTTCTCCCCGTCTCTCTCTTTCTCCCCGTCTCTCTCTTCTCTCCCCTGTCTCTCTCTTTCTCCCTGTCTCTCTCTTTCTGTCTCTCTCTTTCTCCCCGTCTCTCTCTTTCTCCCCGTCTCTCTCTTTCTCCCTGTCTCTCTCTTTCTCCCCGTGTCTCTTTCTCCCCGTCTCTCTCTTTCTCCCCGTCTCTCTCTTTCTCCCCGTCTCTCTCTTTCTCCCCGTCTCTCTCTTTCTCCCCGTGTCTCTTTCTCCCTGTCTCTCTCTTTCTCCCCGTGTCTCTTTCTCCCCGTCTTTCTCTTCCTCCCTGTGTCTCTTTCTCCCCGTCTCTCTCTTTCTCCCCGTCTCTCTTTCTCCCCGTCTCTCTTTCTCCCTGTCTCTCTATTTCTCCCTGTCTCTCTCTTTCTCCCTGTCTCTCTCTTTCTCCCTGTCTCTCTCCCTCTCTCCCTGTCTCTCTCTTTCTCTCCCTGTCTCTCTCTTTCTCCCCGTCTCTCTCTTTCTCCCCGTCTCTCTCTTTCTCCCCGTCTCTCTCTTTCTCCCCGTCTCTCTCCCTGTCTCTCTTTCTCCCTGTCTCTCTCCCTGTCTCTCTCTTTCTCCCTGTCTCTCTCCCTGTCTCTCTCTTTCTCCCTGTCTCTCTCTTTCTCCCTGTCTCTCTCCCTGTCTCTCTCTTTCTCCCTGTCTCTCTCTTTCTCCCCGTCTCTCTCCCTGTCTCTCTCTTTCTCCCCGTCTCTCTCCCTGTCTCTCTCATTCTCCCCGTCTCTCTCCCTGTCTCTCTCTTTCTCCCTGTCTCTCTCCCTGTCTCTCTCTTTCTCCCTGTCTCCCTGTCTCTCTCCCTGTCTCTCTCTTTCTCCCTGTCTCTCTCTCTCCCTGTCTCTCTCCCTGTCTCTCTCTTTGTCCCTGTCTCTCTCTTTCTCCCCGTCTCTCTCCCTGTCTCTCTCTTTCTCCCCGTCTCTCTCCCTGTCTCTCTCTTTCTCCCCGTCTCTCTCTTTCTCCCCGTCTCTCTCCCTGTCTCTCTCTTTCTCCCTGTCTCTCTCTTTCTCCCTGTCTCTCTTTCTCCCCGTCTCTCTCTTTCTCCCTGTCTCTCTCTTTCTCCCTGTCTCTCTCCCTGTCTCTCTCTTTCTCCCCGTCTCTCTCTTTCTCCCCGTCTCTCTCTTTCTCCCCGTTTCTCTCTTTCTCCCTGTTTCTCTCTTTCTCCCTGTCTCTCTCCCTGTCTCTCTCCATGTCTCTCTCTTTCTCCATGTCTCTCTCTCTCTCCCTGTCTCTCTCCCTGTCTCTCTCCCTGTCTCTCTCTTTCTCCCCGTCTCTCTCTCTCTCCCTGTCTCTCTCTTTCTCCCCGTCTCTCTCTTTCTCCCCGTCTCTCTCTTTCTCCCCCTCTCTCTTTCTCCCCGTCTCTCTTTCTCCCCGTCTCTCTCTTTCTCCCCGTCTCTCTCTTTCTCCCCGTCTCTCTCTTTCTCCCCGTGTCTCTTTCTCCCTGTCTCTCTCTTTCTCCCCGTGTCTCTTTCTCCCCGTCTTTCTCTTCCTCCCCGTGTCTCTTTCTCCCCGTCTTTCTCTTCCTCCCCGTGTCTCTTCCTCCCCGTGTCTCTTTCTCCCCGTCTCTCTCTTAATCCCCGTCTCTCTTTCTCCCCGTCTCTCTTTCTCCCTGTCTCTCTCTTTCTCCCTGTCTCTCTCTTTCTCCCTGTCTCTCTCTTTCTCCCTGTCTCTCTCCCTGTCTCTCTCCCTGTCTCTCTCTTTCTCCCTCTTTCTCCCCGTCTCTCTCTTTCTCCCTGTCTCTCTCTTTCTCCCTGTCTCTCTCTCTCTCCCTGTCTCTCTCTTTCTCCCTGTCTCTCTCCCTGTCTCTCTCTTTCTCCCTGTCTCTCTCATTCTTCCTGTCTCTCTCATTCTCCCTGTCTCTCCCTCTCTCATTCTCCCTGTATCCCTGTCTCTCTCATTCTCCCTGTCTCTCCCATTCTCCCTGTCTCTCTCATTCTCCCTGTCTCTCCCTCTCTCCCTGTCTCTCTCTTTCTCCCTGTCTCTCTCTTTCTCCCTGTCTCTCTCTTTCTCTCTCTTTCTCCCTGTCTCTCTCTTTCTCCCTCTTTCTCCCCGTCTCTCTCTTTCTCCCTGTCTCTCTCTTTCTCCCTGTCTCTCTCTCTCTCCCTGTCTCTCTCTTTCTCCCTGTCTCTCTCCCTGTCTCTCTCATTCTTCCTGTCTCTCTCATTCTCCCTGTCTCTCCCTCTCTCATTCTCCCTGTATCCCTGTCTCTCTCATTCTCCCTGTCTCTCCCATTCTCCCTGTCTCTCTCATTCTCCCTGTCTCTCCCTCTCTCCCTGTCTCTCTCTTTCTCTCTCTCTCTCTTCCCATCTCTCAGTTTTTAATACCAAATGTATGTTAACACTAATCCCTCAATCATTCTCCCGCTCCCTTTTCACACTTACTCCATATTTCTTGCTCTCCACACGTACTTCCTCCCTGTCCCTGTCCCTTGCGCTCCCTCTCTCTAACAGGGGGAGGCGCCCATGTGCATGTGTGTGTGGTAGTGAGGGGGGCCAGTGGAAGGGGGCATGGCCATGGCCTGGGAGTTACCGTGTGAGTGTTGGTGTTGGAGTGTGTGGGTGTTGTAGGCCCCAGATGGTGGGGGCAGCTGGTAGCTAGCTCCAGAGGAGGACCCAGACCCAGGGCCCATGTTTGACCCCATGCCCCCACCTTGGTTGCCCTGCAGGGTTTTTTTGGTGGGCTGCGGGGGGGTCTGGTTGATCTGGATGGAGATGTCGCTGGAGGCCCGGGAGTCACTGCGGCCCCTCTTAGGAGGAGGCCAGGTCTCAGGGTGGAGGAACTGGCCGCTGTAGTCGCTGCACTCAGACAGACGGGGGCGGTAGAGGGCTGGGTGGGGGCGGTACATCTCCTCCTCAGCATAACGCTTCATAAACAGATAGACTGACATCACCCCAGCCCCCTGACAGGAGAGAGAGATAGAGAGAGGGAGAGTTTTGCAGGGATCAAACTGTTTGAAAGAAAAGGGAACAAGTAGATACATCTAGTGGGGAGGAGGTGAGAGAGAGAGAGAGAGAGAGAGAGAGAGAGAGAGAGAGAGAGAGAGAGAGAGAGAGAGAGAGAGAGAGAGAGAGAGAGAGAGAGAGAGAGAGAGAGAGAGAGAGAGAGAGAGAGAGAGAGAGAGAGAGAGAGAGAGAGAGAGAGAGAGAGAGAGAGAGAGGCAAGATGATGAAAGAAGAGGAGCAGCAGGAGGAGGAGCAGGAGGAGGAGGAGTACACTGAGCTGTCCATTGCACCACATTAGTGCAGTAATGCCAACGATGTGAGAGAGGCAGGGTGGGGGATGGAGGGAGAGATGGGTGAAACGAGTAGAGAACATCACACAACACTGCACCGCTAACACACACACACACACATAACACACATAACACACACACACACATAACACACACACGGAGAGGGAGAGAGAAGACAACTGCACTGCTACAGTATGTCAACATCCCCACTGACACCCCAGTCTATCCCCAGAATACTAATCCTCACGAGCTCATTGTGTATTCAGCAGTGTTCTCCTATCTTCTCTGCAGCAAAGTACAACAACAGTCCACTCTTCATATATGCTATGCCTTAGAACTGTCATGAATGTTTGAACTAAACTAGAGTGTGTAGATGTACAGAGCAAGTACTGAAACAAAGACTGTATTTGAGTTAGGAGTGATGAACTATACTGTACTTAAACAGAGTTGCTCCTCTGAACTCTCCACTCTGACAGGACGAGGGTAAAGAAGAGTCGCTCCTCTGAACTCTCCACTCTGACAGGACGGGGATAAAGAAGAGTCGCTCCTCTGAACTCTCCACTCTGACAGGACGGGGATAAAGAAGAGTCGCTCCTCTGAACTCTCCACTCTGACAGGACGGGGATAAAGAAGAGTCGCTCCTCTGAACTCTCCACTCTGACAGGACGGGGATAAAGAAGAGTCGCTCCTCTGAACTCTCCACTCTGACAGGACGGGGGTAAAGAAGAGTCGCTCCTCTGAACGCTCCACTCTGACAGGACGGGGGTAAAGAAGAGTTGCTCCTCTGAACGCTCCACTCTGACAGGACGGGGGTAAAGAAGAGTTGCTCCTCTTAACTCTCCACTCTGACAGGACGGGGTAAAGAAGAGTTGCTCCTCTGAACGCTCCACTCTGACAGGACGGGGATAAAGAAGAGTCGCTCCTCTGAACTCTCCACACTGACAGGACGGGGGTAAAGAAGAGTTGCTCCTCTGAACTCCCCACTCTGACAGGACGGGGATAAAGAAGAGTCGCTCCTCTGAACTCTCCACTCTGACAGGACGGGGGTAAAGAATAGTTGCTCCTCTGAACTCTCCACTCTGACAGGACGGGGATAAAGAAGAGTCGCTCCTCTGAACTCTCCACACTGACAGGACGGGGGTAAAGAAGAGGTGCTCCTCTGAACTCTCCACTCTGACAGGACGGGGATAAAGAAGAGTTGCTCCTCTGAACTCTCCACTCTGACAGGACGGGGTAAAGAAGAGTTGCTCCTCTGAACGCTCCACTCTGACAGGACGGGGTAAAGAAGAGTCGCTCCTCTGAACTCTCCACTCTGACAGGACGGGGTAAAGAAGAGTTGCTCCTCTGAACTCTCCACTCTGACAGGACGGGGATAAATAAGAGCTCCTCTGCTGACAGGACGGGGATAAAGAAGAGTTGCTCCTCTGAACTCTCCACTCTGACAGGACTAAAGAAGAGTTGCTCCTCTGAACTCTCCACTCTGACAGGACGGGGTAAAGAAGAGTTGCTCCTCTGAACGCTCCACTCTGACCTCTAAAGAAGACTCCTCTGAACTCCACTGACAGGACGGGGATAAAGAAGAGTCGCCTCTGAACTCTCCACTCTGACAGGACGGGGATAAAGAAGAGTCGCTCCTCTGAACTCTCCACTCTGACAGGACGGGGATAAAGAAGAGTGCTCCTCTGAACTCTCCACTCTGACAGGACGGGGTAAGAAGAGTCGCTCCTCTGAACGCTCCACTCTGACAGGACGGGGTAAAGAAGAGTTGCTCCTCTGAATGCTCCACTCTGACAGGACGGGGTAAAGAAGAGTTGCTCCTCTAACTCTCCACTCTGACAGGACGGGGTAAAGAAGAGTTGCTCCTCTGAACGCTCCACTCTGACAGGACGGGGATAAAGAAGAGTCGCTCCTCTGAACTCTCCACACTGACAGGACGGGGGTAAAGAAAAGTTGCTCCTCTGAACTCCCCTCTGACAGGACGGGGATAAAGAAGAGTCGCTCCTCTGAACTCTCCACTCTGACAGGACGGGGTAAAGAATAGTTGCTCCTCTGAACTCTCCACTCTGACAGGACGGGGATAAAGAAGAGCTCCTCTGAAAACTCCACACTGACAGGACGGGGGTAAAGAAGAGGTGCTCCTCTGAACTCTCCACTCTGACAGGACGGGGATAAAGAAGAGTTGCTCCTCTGAACTCTCCACTCTGACAGGACGGGGTAAAGAAGAGTTGCTCCTCTGAACGCTCGCTGACAGGACCACTCTGAACTGACAGGACGGGGTAAAGAAGAGTTGCTCCTCTGAACTCTCCACTCTGACAGGACGGGGATAAATAAGAGGTGCTCCTCTGAACTCTCCACTCTGACAGGACGGGGATAAAGAAGAGTTGCTCCTCTGAACTCTCCACTCTGACAGGACGGGGATAAAGAAGAGTTGCTCCTCTGAACTCTCCACTCTGACAGGACGGGGGTAAAGAAGAGTTGCTCCTCTGAACTCCCCACTCTGACAGGACGGGGATAAAGAAGAGTCGCTCCTCTGAACTTCCACTCTGACAGGACGGGGTAAAGAATAGTTGCTCCTCTGAACTCTCCACTCTGACAGGACTCTCCTCTGAACTCTCCACACTGACAGGACGGGGGTAAAGAAGAGGTGCTCCTCTGAACTCTCCACTCTGACAGGACGGGGATAAAGAAGAGTTGCTCCTCTGAACTCTCCACTCTGACAGGACGGGGTAAAGAAGAGTTGCTCCTCTGAACGCTCCACTCTGACAGGACGGGGGGTAAAGAAGAGTCGCTCCTCTGAACTCTCCACTCTGACAGGACGGGGGGTAAAGAAGAGTTGCTCCTCTGAACTCTCCACTCTGACAGGACGGGGATAAATAAGAGGTGCTCCTCTGAACTCTCCACTCTGACAGGACGGGGATAAAGAAGAGTTGCTGCTCTGAACTCTCCACTCTGACAGGACGGGGATAAAGAAGAGTTGCTCCTCTGAACTCTCCACTCTGACAGGACGGGGGTAAAGAAGAGTTGCTCCTCTGAACGCTCCACTCTGACAGGACGGGGGGTAAAGAAGGGTCGCTCCTCTGAACTGACAGGACGGGGTAAAGAAGAGTTGCTCCTCTGAACTCTCCACTCTGACAGGACGGGGATAAATAAGAGGTGCTCCTCTGAACTCTCCACTCTGACAGGACGGGGATAAAGAAGAGTTGCTCCTCTGAACTCTCCACTCTGACAGGACGGGGATAAAGAAGAGTTGCTCCTCTGAACTCTCCACTCTGACAGGACGGGGGTAAAGAAGAGTTGCTCCTCTGAACTCCCCACTCTGACAGGACGGGGATAAAGAAGAGTCGCTCCTCTGAACTCTCCACTCTGACAGGACGGGGGTAAAGAATAGTTGCTCCTCTGAACTCTCCACTCTGACAGGACGGGGATAAAGAAGAGTCGCTCCTCTGAACTCTCCACACTGACAGGACGGGGGTAAAGAAGAGGTGCTCCTCTGAACTCTCCACTCTGACAGGACGGGGATAAAGAAGAGTTGCTCCTCTGAACTCTCCACTCTGACAGGACGGGGGTAAAGAAGAGTTGCTCCTCTGAACGCTCCACTCTGACAGGACGGGGGTAAAGAAGAGTCGCTCCTCTGAACTCTCCACTCTGACAGGACGGGGTAAAGAAGAGTTGCTCCTCTGAACTCTCCACTCTGACAGGACGGGGATAAATAAGAGGTGCTCCTCTGAACTCTCCACTCTGACAGGACGGGGATAAAGAAGAGTTGCTCCTCTGAACTCTCCACTCTGACAGGACGGGGATAAAGAAGAGTTGCTCCTCTGAACTCTCCACTCTGACAGGACGGGGTAAAGAAGAGTTGCTCCTCTGAACGCTCCACTCTGACAGGACGGGGTAAAGAAGAGTTGCTCCTCTGAACTCTCCACTCTGACAGGACGGGGATAAATAAGAGGTGCTCCTCTGAACTCTCCACTCTGACAGGACGGGGATAAAGAAGAGTTGCTCCTCTGAACTCTCCCTCTGACAGGACGGGGATAAAGAAGAGTCGCTCCTCTGAACTCTCCACTCTGACAGGACGGGGATAAAGAAGAGTCGCTCCTCTGAACTCTCCACTCTGACAGGACGGGGGTAAAGAAGAGTCGCTCCTCTGAACGCTCCATTCTGACAGGACGGGGGTAAAGAAGAGTTGCTCCTCTGAACGCTCCACTCTGACAGGACGGGGGTAAAGAAGAGTTGCTCCTCTTAACTCTCCACTCTGACAGGACGGGGGTAAAGAAGAGTTGCTCCTCTGAACGCTCCACTCTGACAGGACGGGGATAAAGAAGAGTCGCTCCTCTGAACTCTCCACACTGACAGGACGGGGGTAAAGAAGAGTTGCTCCTCTGAACTCCCCACTCTGACAGGACGGGGATAAAGAAGAGTCGCTCCTCTGAACTCTCCACTCTGACAGGACGGGGGTAAAGAATAGTTGCTCCTCTGAACTCTCCACTCTGACAGGACGGGATAAAGAAGAGTCGCTCCTCTGAACTCTCCACACTGACAGGACGGGGTAAAGAAGAGGTGCTCCTCTGAACTCTCCACTCTGACAGGACGGGGATAAAGAAGAGTTGCTCCTCTGAACTCTCCACTCTGACAGGACGGGGTAAAGAAGAGTTGCTCCTCTGAACGCTCCACTCTGACAGGACGGGGTAAAGAAGAGTCGCTCCTCTGAACTGACAGGACGGGGGTAAAGAAGAGTTGCTCCTCTGAACTCTCCACTCTGACAGGACGGGGATAAATAAGAGGTGCTCCTCTGAACTCTCCACTCTGACAGGACGGGGATAAAGAAGAGTTGCTCCTCTGAACTCTCCACTCTGACAGGACGGGGATAAAGAAGAGTTGCTCCTCTGAACTCTCCACTCTGACAGGACGGGGGTAAAGAAGAGTTGCTCCTCTGAACACTCCACTCTGACAGGACGGGGATAAAGAAGAGTCGCTCCTCTGAACTCTCCACACTGACAGGACGGGGGTAAAGAAGAGTTGCTCCTCTGAACTCCCCACTCTGACAGGACGGGGATAAAGAAGAGTCGCTCCTCTGAACTCTCCACACTGACAGGACGGGGGTAAAGAAGAGTTGCTCCTCTGAACTCTCCACTCTGACAGGACGGGGATAAAGAAGAGTCGCTCCTCTGAACTCTCCACACTGACAGGACGGGGGTAAAGAAGAGGTGCTCCTCTGAACTCTCCACTCTGACAGGACGGGGATAAAGAAGAGTTGCTCCTCTGAACTCTCCACTCTGACAGGACGGGGGTAAAGAAGAGTTGCTCCTCTGAACGCTCCACTCTGACAGGACGGGGGTAAAGAAGAGTCGCTCCTCTGAACTCTCCACTCTGACAGGACGGGGGTAAAGAAGAGTTGCTCCTCTGAACTCTCCACTCTGACAGGACGGGGATAAATAAGAGGTGCTCCTCTGAACTCTCCACTCTGACAGGACGGGGATAAAGAAGAGTTGCTCCTCTGAACTCTCCACTCTGACAGGACGGGGATAAAGAAGAGTTGCTCCTCTGAACTCTCCACTCTGACAGGACGGGGGTAAAGAAGAGTTGCTCCTCTGAACGCTCCACTCTGACAGGACGGGGGTAAAGAAGAGTTGCTCCTCTGAACTCTCCACTCTGACAGGACGGGGATAAATAAGAGGTGCTCCTCTGAACTCTCCACTCTGACAGGACGGGGATAAAGAAGAGTTGCTCCTCTGAACTCTCCCCTCTGACAGGACGGGGATAAAGAAGAGTTGCTCCTCTGAACTCTCCCCTCTGACAGGACGGGGATAAAGAAGAGTTGCTCCTCTGAACTCTCCACTCTGACAGGACGGGGGTAAAGAAGAGTTGCTCCTCTGAACTCTCCACTCTGACAGGACAGGGGTAAAGAAGAGTTGCTCCTCTGAACTCCCCACTGTCTCATCAGCCCTTATCACACGCAGGACAGAAGATGGCTGACAGCCACAGGAATACCCAGAGGTACAGGTTCTTCCTCAACACCTGCATACAGAACATCTCAGCCCAGTACAGATAATACTGTGGAGAAGTTACATTTAGAATGACTGATTTAGAATGTATAGAGAATAGTACTATTTTGCAGAGGCATCATGATTTCTTCCTGCCTCAAATTTAGCCATGAAGTAAACATGCAACTTTGCAAGTCTTGGTGATTTAAATGCATGGCTCCCTAGGACCTAAATTATAGCTGTACTTTCCCAGCATATTGCAGTGTAATGAGTGTGATGAGTGTTGTAGGGAGGTTTGCCTCAGCCGGCACGACACTGTGGCTTTAAGATGGATAGGTCAGCTGGGCACCCAAGGCAGCACAGCAGTGGCACTAATGACGTCTCCTCAACTCCCCCCACCACCTCCCCCCTACCACACACACACACACACACACACACACACACACACACACACACACACACACACACACACACACACACACACACACACACACACACACACACACACACACACACACACACACACACACACACTGACCTCCTTGAGTAGGAAGGAGGAGGCTGCGAAGGCAAACGACCAGCCGTAGCGGTAGTTGAAAAACTGTTCAGGCTCCCTCGGTCTGTTCATCACCTCATCATTAATACTGGAGATGTAGAGCACCAGCCCCACCACCAGACTCAGGCCTGGAGAGGGAGGGAGAGAGAGAGGGGGGGCGGAGGGAGGAAGAGAAGGAGGGAGGGAGAAAGGGGGAGGGAGAGAAAGAGAGAGAAGGAGAGAGCGAGAGCAACATGACATTACCACTGACACCCTGAGACAGATAGAGAGACAGACAGAGGGGTGGGACATTACCACTGACACCAACAAAGTCAAGGAAGAGAGAGGGTGAAAGGGAAAGGGACATAACGTTAACAATGACACTAAAAGAGAGAGAGGACTCTGAGGGGCAAAGTGTGTGTGAGAGAGAGAGATTACTGTACGAAAGACACACATATTCACCCTGTACACCCTACTTGACAAACAAACAAACCAAAACAAAGGCAAAGTCTTCTCATGCTTAGTTGATTTCAAAAAAGCTTTTGCCTAAATTTGGCAAGTGATGTAGGAGGAAAAACATAAAACTTTATAAAATCCATGTACACAAACAACAAGTACAAGGTTAAAATTGAAAAAAACCCACACATATTTCTTTCCACAAGGCTGTGGGGTGAGACAGGGATGCAGCTTAAGAACCACCCTCTTCAATATATATACATATACATATATATACACAGTGGGGCAAAAATGATTTAGTCAGCCACCCAATTGTGCATGTTCTCCCACTTAAAAGATGAGAGAGGCCTGTAATTTTCATCATAGGTACACTTCAACCATGACAGACAAAATGAGAAAGAAAAAAAATCCAGAAAATCACATTGTAGGATTTTGTATTCATTTATTTGCAAATTATGGTGGAAAATAAGTATTTGGTCACCTACAAACAAGCAAGATTTCTGGCTCTCAGACCTGTAACTTCTTCTTTAAGAGGCTCCTCTGTCCTCCACTCATTACCTGTATTAATGGCACCTGTTTGAACTTGTTATCAGTATAAAAGAGACCTGTCCACAACCTCAAACAGTCACACTCCAAACTCCACTATGGCCAAGACCAAAGAGCTGTCAAAGGACACCAGAAACAAAATTGTAGACCTGCACCAGGCTGGGAAGACTGAATCTGCAATAGGTAAGCAGCTTGGTTTGAAGAAATCAACTGTGGGAGCAATTATTAGGAAATGGAAGACATACAAGACCACTGATAATCTCCCTCGATCTTGGGCTCCACGCAAGATCTCACCCCGTGGGGTCAAAATGATCACAAGAACGGTGAGCAAAAATCCCAGAACCACACGGGGGGACCTAGTGAATGACCTACAGAGCGCTGGGACCAAAGCAACAAAGCCTACCATCAGTAACACACTACGCCACCAGGGACTCAAATCCTGCAGTGCCAGACGTGTCCCCCTGCTTAAGCCAATACATGTCCAGGCCCGGCTGAAGTTTGCTAGAGAGCATTTGGATGATCCAGAAGATCTTCACCTAGATCTTCTGCACAGATTTTGTCAGACCTTGGCCCTGACAGTAAATCTCAGTAAGACAAAAATAATGGTGTTCCAAAAAAGGACCAGTTGCCAGGACCATGAATACAGATTCCATCTGGACACTGTTGCCCTAGAGCACATAAAAAACGTTACATACCTCGGCCTAACCATCAGCACCACAGGTAACTTCCACAAAGCTGTGAACGAGCTGAGAGACAAGGCAAGAAGGGCCTTCTATGCCATCAAAAGGAACAATAAATTCGACATACCAATTAGGATCTGGCTGAAAATACTTGAATCAGTTATAGAACCCGTTGCCTTTTATGGTTGTGAGGTCTGGGGTCCGCTCACCAACCAAGAATTCACAAAATGGAACAAACAACAGATTGACACTCTGCATGCAGAATTCTGCTAACATATCCCCTGTGTACAACGTAAACCACCAAATAATGTATGCAGAGCAGAATTAGGCCAATACCTACTAATGATCCAAATCCAGAAAAGATCGGCTAAATTCTACAACCATCTAAAAGGAAGTGATTCCCAAACCTTCCATAACAAAGCCATCACCTACAGAGAGACGAACCTGGAGAAGAGTCCCCTGAGCAAGCTTGTCCTGGGGCTCTGTTCACACATAAAGACCCCACAGAGCCCATGACAGCAACACAATTAGACCCAACCAAATCATGAGAAAACAAAAAGATAAGTACTTGACACATTGGAAAGAATTACCAAAAAAACAGAGAACTAGAATAATGTTTCGCCTTAAACAGAGAGTACACAGTGGCAGAATACCTGACCACCTGGCTTTTTGGCCTTTTTGGCCTAATATACCTGGTTTTTCTAACATATCATAGGTGAATTGTTATGTTTTGAGTGCCATTCTTGATATCTTCTCATCTCTCTCTCTCTCAATTCAATTCAATTCAATTCAAGGGGCATTATTGGCATGGGAAACGAGTGTTAACATTGCCAAAGCAAGTGAGGATATGGAGCACCTTCATCACTGCTGCCTCCTGGGCAAAGCAGAAAAGTCCCCAAACAGCTTCACAGAGGATAGATATTTCTCTGATTTACAATACAAAATACACTACCAGTCAAAACGTTTGGACACACCTACTCATTCTAGGATTTTTCTTAACTTTCTATGGCTGCAGGGGCAGTATTGAGTAGCTTGGATGAAAAGGTGCCCATTGTAAAATGGCCAGCTCAGCTCGGCAGTCTCAGTTGCTAATATATGCATATTATTATTAGTATGGGATAGAAAACACTCTAGTTTCCAAAACTGTCAAAATATTGTCTGTTATTATAACAGAACTGATATTGCAGGCCAAACCCTGAGGAAAATCAAAACAGAACCAGATTCCTTTCCCTATCGCTTCCTCAAGGTGTGAACAGTCTTCAGACATAGTTTCAGGCTTTTATTTTGAAAAAATTAGCCAGAACGATAACATTGCGTCAAGCGTTCACATGAGTTTTGCTCCCGCAACAGAATTTGGACAGCCATTGTTTTCCCCTCTCCTACTGTGAAAGACATTTGCGGTTGATATATGATCGATTATATATTTTAAAAACAACCTGAGGATTGATTATAAAAAATGTTTGCCATTTTTCTGTGGACATTATGGAAACTATGGAATTTGGAATTTTCCTCTGCGTTGTCTTAACCGCTATTTCCTGTGGATTTCTGAACATAACGCAACAAACAAAAGGGAGGTATTTTGGATCTAAAAATAATCTTTATAGAACTAAAAGGAACATTTGTTGTGTAACTGGGAGTCTCGTGAGTGAAAACATCCGAAGATCAAAGGTAAACGATTAATTTGATTGCTTTTCTGATATTCGTGACAGAGCTACCTGATGCTAAGTGTACTTAATGTTTATCGTGCGATCGATAAACTTACACAAACGCTTGGATTGCTTTCGCTGTAAAGCATAATTTCAAAATCTGACACGACAGGTGGATTAACAAAAGGCTAAGCTGTGTTTTGCAATATTGCACTTGTGATTTCCTGAATATAAATATTTTAGGTAATATTATTTGACTGTGGCACTATGCTATTCAACGGTTGCTGATGACAATTATCCCGCTTAAGGGATGGGTAGCCTTAAGAAGTTAATTTGTACTATTTTCTAAATTTCTAGACTGTAGTGAAGACATCAACACTATAAAATAACACGTATGGAATCATGTAGTAACAAAAAAAAGTGTTTAACATATCAAAATATGTTTTAGATTCTTCAAAGTAGACACCCTTTGCGTTGATGACAGGTTTGCACACCCATGGCATTCTCTCAACCATCTTCACCTGGAATGCTTTTCCAACAGTCTTGAAGGAGTTCCCACATGCTGAGCACTTGTTGGCTGCTTTTCCTTCACTGTGCGGTTCAAAACCATCTCAATTGGGTTGTGGTCGGGTGACTGTGGGGGCCAGGGGTTTTAGATGCAGCACTCCATCACTCTCTTTAATGGTCAAATAGCCCTTACACAGCCTGGAGGTGTGTTTTGGGTCATTGTCCTGTTGAAAAACAAATGATAGTCCTCTAAGCGCAAACCAGATTGGATGGCGTATCGCTGCAGAATGCTGTGGTAGCCATGCTGGTTAAGTGTGCCTTGAATTATAAATAAATCACAGACTGTGTCACCAGCAAAGCACCCCCACACCTCCTCCTCCATGCTTCACGGTGGGAACCCCACATGCGGAGATCATCCGTTCACCTACTCTGCTTCTCACAAAGACATGGTGGTTGAAACCAAAAATCTCTAATTTGGACTCATCAGACCAAAGAACCGATGATTTCCACTGGTCTAATGTCATTTGCTCATGTTTCTTGGCCCAAGCAAGTCTCTTATTATTGGTGTCCTTTTGATGTGGTTTCTCTGCAGCAATTCGGCCATGAACGACTGATTTACGCAGACTCCACTGAACAGTTGTTAGAGGAATTAAATTCCTATATGTTTAATACCCAATTAAATGAATACACTCAGCCCATTTCTAAGTATTTGTAAGAAACTTATTTGCATAAAATCAAGCACTAGCGTTTATTATCGAGAGTACTGAACATGATGCAATTTACAACAGGTTATAAACTGAAAATTACGTCATTAGGTTTCGAACTGTCCCGTCTCTCCTCCACTCCGGTACAATGGCAGTATAGTTCTCAAGCCTTCCTACATAGACCCCCACCAGTATAGATAATTTATGACCAAGCCAAGGTCTTCCTGTGTAGATAAGCATTCTAGCCAGTCCGACAATAAGTTCATTCATTTCTACCAAGGAACAGATAGTCATTGTTCTAATTCTTGATTATAATTACACACATTATATTCAGTACTAGGATTAAAATAACATTCATACATCTATACAGTAACATAATAGTATTCTGATTAGTCAGTCCTGATTGAAATGTATACATAATTAGTCATTATTGATCAAAAATCCCTTAACAACAGTGGATGTTGAGATGTGTCTGTTACTTAAATTCTGTGAAGCATTCATTTTGGGCAGCAATCTGAGATGCAGTTAACTCTAATGAACTGCAGCAGAGGTAACTCTGGCTCTTCCATTCATATGGCGGTCCTCATGAGAGCCAATTTCATCATAGAGCTTAATGGTTTTTGCAACAGCACTTGAAGAAACTTTCAAAGTTCTTGAGATTTTCCGGATTAACTGACCTTCATGTCTTAAAGTAATAATGGACTCTAGTTTCTCTTTGCTTATTTGAGCTGTTCTTTCATAATATGGACTTGCTATTTACCAAATAGGGCTATCTTCTGTATACCACCCCTACCTTGTCACAACACAACTGATTGGCTCAAACGCATTAAGAAGAAATACCACAAATGAACTTTTAACAAGGCACACCTATTAATTGAAAGGCATTCCAGGTGACTACCTCATGAAGCTGGTTGAGAGAATACCAAGATTCTGAAAAGCTGTCAAGGCAAAAGGGTGGCTACTTTGAAGAACCTGAAATATAAAATATATTTGGATTTGTTTACTATATGATTACATATGTGTTCATAGTTTTTGATGTCTTCTTTATTATTCTACAATGTAGAAAATAGTCAAAATAAAGAAAAACCATGGAATGAGTAGGTGTGTCCAAACTATTGACTGGTACTGTATGTCGACACATTTTTAGAATGAACCCTTGTCAACAGAAATTCCTGATGACACCAGTGATTGTTCTGCTCAACTTGACCTTATTCAGAGATATTATTTGCAGTAATAATGGTCAGACCCTGTTCAGGTGGTACAGGAGACATCCAAAAGTAAAAATAGAGCAATGATGGAGTGGCTAGGCTGAAACAGGATGAAGACAGCAATAATCAATCACAGTTGGAAGGAGACAGAAGGGGCCAGATATGAATCACACACAGATAAGCCTTGTTCAAATTAACATGATTTAGGAGTGACAGAGGATATGGACACATACAGTAATAATCAAGGCCAAATGGAGTGGCCTATTTACCTGAGAGGATGGATGAAGGCAGTAATAATCAAGGCCAAATGGAGTGGCCTATTTACCTGAGAGGATGGATGAAGGCAGTAATAATCAAGGCCAAATGGAGTGGCCTATTTACGTGAGAGGATGGATGAAGGCAGTAATAATCAAGGCCAGATGGAGTGGCCTATTTACCTGAGAGGATGGATGAAGGCAGTAATAATCAAGGCCAAATGGAGTGGCCTATTTACCTGAGAGGATGGATGAAGGCAGTAATAATCAAGGCCAAATGGAGTGGCCTATTTACCTGAGAGGATGGATGAAGGCAGTAATAATCAAGGCCAAATGGAGTGGCCTATTTACCTGAGAGGATGGATGAAGGCAGTAATAATCAAGGCCAGATGGAGTGGCCTATTTACCAGAGAGGATGGATGAAGGCAGTAATAATCAAGGCCAAATGGAGTGGCCTATTTACCTGAGAGGATGGATGAAGGCAGTAATAATCAAGGCCAGATGGAGTGGCCTATTTACCTGAGAGGATGGATGAAGGCAGTAATAATCAAGGCCAGATGGAGTGGCCTATTTACCTGAGAGGATGGATGAAGGCAGTAATAATCAAGGCCAAATGGAGTGGCCTATTTACCTGAGAGGATGGATGAAGGCAGTAATAATCAAGGCCAGATGGAGTGGCCTATTTACCTGAGAGGATGGATGAAGGCAGTAATAATCAAGGCCAGATGGAGTGGCCTATTTACCTGAGAGGATGGATGAAGGCAGTAATAATCAAGGCCAGATGGAGTGGCCTATCTACCCGAGAGGATGGATGAAGGCAGTAATAATCAAGGCCAGATGGAGTGGCCTATTTACCTGAGAGGATGGATGAAGGCAGTAATAATCAAGGCCAAATGGAGTGGCCTATTTACCCGAGAGGATGGATGAAGGCAGTAATAATCAAGGCCAGATGGAGTGGCATATTTACCTGAGAGGATGGATGAAGGCAGTAATAATCAAGGCCAGATGGAGTGGCCTATTTACCTGAGAGGATGGATGAAGGCAGTAATAATAAAAGGCCAGATGGAGTGGCCTATTTACCTGAGAGGATGAAGAAGATCCCGGAGATGAATGCAAGGATGGTGCGCTGGGGCCGGATGTGTCCGATGTTACTGATGACAAAGGCCGTGAAGACGAAGAGCAGAGACACCATGGGGAACGGAGTGGCCGTCCGCACCATCTCTACAGGGTCACAGTGTTAGAGGTTAGAGGTCATAGCAGAGACACCATGGGGAACGGAGTGGCTGTCCGCACCATCTCTACAGGGTCACAGTGTTAGAGGTCATAGCAGAGACACCATGGGGAACGGAGTGGCCGTCCGCACCATCTCTACAGGGTCACAGTGTTAGAGGTAAAATGTTATGCGCTAACCATAATAGAGAGCAATAGTAATGGCGTCTTTTTGTAGGTATCAACTTCGCCATGGCTCATTGGCCAAAGCCTATTGGGAAATTGGGGTTTGGGAGAGGTTTTGAATAAACACCAAAAAATAAGGTATGTTGTAAACACAGGCTTAGGGAGACCTTACACGTTTTGTTCTATGAGATAATTATCAGCTAACGTCACTTTTTGTGAGTTTTTAAGCATTTACAATTGAAGTCGGAAGTTTACATACACCTTAGCCAAATCCATTGAAACTCAGTTTCACAATTCCTGACATTTGACCCTAGCAAAAATCCCTGTTTTAGGTCAGTTAGGATCACCACTTTACTTTAAGAATGTGAAATGTCAGAATAATTGTAGAGAGAATAAATCATTTCAGATTTGATTTCTTTCTTCACATTCCCAGTGGGTCAGAACTTCACATACACTCAATTAGTATTTGGTAGCATTGCCTTTAAATTGGTTAACTTGGGTCAAATGTTTCGGATAGCCTTCCACAGGCTTCCCACAATAAGTTGGGTGAATTTTGGCACATTCCTCCTGACAGAGCTGGTGTAACTGAG
Source organism: Oncorhynchus keta (assembly GCF_023373465.1). Taxonomy (NCBI): domain Eukaryota; kingdom Metazoa; phylum Chordata; class Actinopteri; order Salmoniformes; family Salmonidae; genus Oncorhynchus; species Oncorhynchus keta. The sequence goes on from NC_068454.1 coordinate 76,776,379, forward strand.
TCAGGTTTGTAGGCCTCCTTGCTCATGCACGCTTTTTCAGTTCTGCACTCAAATTTTCTATGGGATTGAGATCAGGGCTTTGTGGTGGCCACTCCAATACGTTGACTTTGTTGTCCTTAAGCCATTTTGCCACAACTTTGGAAATATGCTTGAGGTCATTGTCCATTTGGAAGACCAATTTGCGACCAAGCTTTAACTTCCTGACAATGTCTTGAGAAGTTGCTTCAATTTATCCACATAATTTTCCTCTCTCATGATGCCATCTATTTTGTGAAGTGCACCAGTCCCTCCTGCAGCAACGCACCCCAACAACATGATGCTGCCACCCCCGTGCTTCACGGTTGGGATGGTGTTCTTTGGCTTGCAAGCATCCCCCTTTTTCCTCCAAATATAACGATGGTCATTATGGCCAAACAGTTCTATTTTTGTTTCATCAGACAAGAGGACATTTCTCCAAAAGGTATAATCTTTGTCCCCATATGCAGTTGCAAACCGTAGTATGGCTTTTTTTTGCTGGTTTTGGAGCAGTGGCTTCTTCCTTGCTGAGCGGCCTTTCAGGTTATGTCGATATAGGACTCGTTTTACTGTGGATATAGATACTTTTGTACCCGTTTCCTCCAGCATCTTCACAAGGTCCTTTGCTGTTGTTCTGGGATTCATTCACACTTTTCGCACTAAAGTACATTCATCTCTAGGAGACAGAACGAGTCTCCTTCCTGAGCGGTATGGCGGCTGCGTGGTCCCATGATGTTTATACTTGCGTACTATTGTTTGTACAGATGAACGTGGTACCTTCAGGCGTTTGGAAATTGCTTCCAAGGATGAACCATACTTGTGGATGTATACAATTGTTTTCCTGAGGTCTTAGCTGATTTCTTTTGATTTTCCCATGATGTGAAGCAAAGATGCACTGTCTGAAGGTAGTTCTTGAAATACATCCACAGGTATACTTTCAATTGACACAAATTATGTCAATTAGCCTATCAGAAGCTTCTAAAGCCATGACATAATTTTCTGGAATTTTTCAAGCTGTTTAAAGGCATAGTCAATTTAGTGTATGTAAACTGGAATTTATGAGTGAATTATAAGTGAAATAATCTGTTTAGAAACAATTGTTGGAAAATTGACTTGTGTCATCTACAAGGTAGTTGTCCTAACCGACTTTCCAGAACTATAGTTTGTTCACAAGAAATTAGTGGAGTGGTTGAAAAATTAATTTCAATGACTCCAACCTAAGTGTATGTAAACGTCCGACTTCAACTGTATGTAATCATAACAAACACATAAATTACAAAGCTGCTTCATAACAATGAATACATGCCATGTTAACTGACTGCTATTATCTCATAGAACAAAATGTATAAGATCTCCTAAACCTGTGTTAACCCTAGAACTGATTTTTTTCTCTGTTTATCCAAAACCCCAATTCATTTCCCCATAGGCTTTGGCCAACGAGCTGAACAAACCAGAAGTAACTCATTTCCGTTTTTTAGAGCTACAAGTTGGTGAGCTCTATGCTGAGTGTGCAGTGTAAAGCTGTAAGTGTAGGGTACAGTATACTCACTCAGAATATTAGCAGTATTCTCTGTGGTGATCTCTATCTCTGGCTCAGTGAAATACTCTGACGCCACACATCTCCCGTTCTCTGTCCCTGAGAGAGAAGGGAAAGAAAGAGGAGTGTATAAAATTGAGGCTTGCATGAGAAAGAGAGAGGGAGGCAGATACATACATACATACATACAGGGGTGGACTGGGACCAAAAATCTGTCCTACCATTTCTAACACAATGGACCATTTGTTTCTATGAGCCCCCCACACCGGCCCGTTTTGTTATTGGAGGCCCCCATGTTTTGCCAGTTAATTATAATTTTGCACAAAGAAAACAAGTTAGGCAAAAAAATGGACCAGCCCATCTGGCAATTTCCCAAAATGCCAGATGGCCAGTCTACCCCTGCGTACGTTAATGAAAAAATAATATAGTATATCAAATTGAGATTGTGATGTTGCACTGATATAAGGTCCGTGTTGCATTTTCCCCTAATGGTTAACGTTCAGATTTAGAAGGAGTGAACTGATCCTAGATTGACTATGGCTAATTCTATCCGGAGCATATTGGTCAGTTCACCACTGCTATTGAGGGTCAGAGATCATATGTACCCGCCACGAAGCAGACCCTCCAGAGGCCAGAGTGCAGGGCCATCTTGACCTCCATGCTCTGGTTCTGCTGCAGCACAATGCCCTCCTCCATCAACAGCCAGTAGTCTGTAGACACAGCCACGCCCACCAGCAGCAGACCACACGCCCCAAACACCGTGGACAGGATGGTCAGTGCTCTGCTACTGCACGAACTCATCTAGAGACAGGGAGAGCGGGAGGAGAGGGAGTGGAGGGAGGGAGAAGGAGAGAGCAAGGATAAGTCAGACTTATTGCATGAAGTCTTCAGAGAGGAGCGAGAGACAAAGCAATGAGAGAGATAGAAAACTCTTAATTTTAAGTCAGACTTTTAGATTAAACTAATTTACAGAGAGAGAGAAAGAGAGAGGGAGGGAGACAGATACCTCGTTCAAAAGTCATGCTGAGAGAAAGAGTTTATTTCTAAACCACCCTTTGTAATATTAACCACTACACAACATGTCAGGGGCTACAGTAGCTTGAATACCACACACACGGTTTTCAAACACTTGTTGAGCTTCACATGTACATTTTTCAGGTGTTTTCCCTCATGACATTTTTTTTACGAGTTAATTTTTTTACCACTTCCAGCTACATCTGAGGGGTATTCCAGAAATATGGTTTAACAAATTCAGGATTTCCTGAACATATCAGGCTTGTCTTAACCAGATGAGGAAGTCCAGGATTTCTTGGTTCCCACTCCAACAAAGTCTTAGTCCACCTGCATCGCGTCCTTTGATTGGCGACCCTCGCCGCCGACCTTGGCCTAGTAACCCTCACCAAGGACCCCACTGGACTGAGGGGCAGCTCCGGACTGAGGGGCAGCTCGGGACTGAGGGGTAGCTCGGGCAGGTAGTTGGCTCTGGCAGATCCTGGCTGGCTGGCGGTTCCGGCAGATCCTGGCTGACTGGCGTTTCCGGCAGATCCTGGCTGACTGGTGGATCTGGAAGATCCTGGCTGACTGGCTGCTCCATGCAGACTGGCTGCTCTATGCAGACTGGCAGCTCTGGCTGCTCCATGCAGACTGGCAGCTCTGGCTGCTCCATGCAGACTGGCAGCTCTGGCAGCGCTGAACAGGCAGGAGACTCCGGCAGCGCTGGAGAGGAGGAAGTCTCTGGCAGCGCTAAACAGGCGGGAGACTCCGGCAGCGCTGGAGAGGAGGAAGGCTCTGGCAGCGCTAAACAGGCGGGAGACTCCGGCAGCGCTGGAGAGGAGGAAGGCTCTGGCAGCGCTAAACAGGTGGGAGACTCCAGCAGCGCTGGAGAGGAGGAAGGCTCTGACAGCGCTAGACAGGCGGGAGACTCCGGCAGCGCTGGAGAGGAGGAAGGCTCTGGCAGCGCTGGACAGGTGAAGCGCACTGAAGGCCTGGTGCGTGGTGCTGGCACTGGTGGTACTGGGCCGAGGACACGCACAGGAAGCCTGATGCGGGGAGCTGCCACCAGAGGGCTGATGCGTGGAGGTGGTACTGGATAGACCGGACCGTGCAGGCGCACTGGAGCTCTTGAGCACCGAGCCTGCCCAACCTTAGCTGTTTGAATACTCGCACTGGGCTATGCAGGCGAACCGGAGACACCGAGCGCAAGGTTGGTGCCATGTAAGCTGGTCCAAGGAGACGCACTGGAGACCAGATGCGTAGAGCTGGCTTCATGACACTTGGCTCGATGCTTACTCTAGCCCGGCCAATACGCGGACGTGGTATGTACCACACCGGGCTATGCACCCGCACTGGAGACTCCGTGCGCACCACAGCATAACACGGTGCCTGCCCGGTCTCTCTAGTACCCCGGTAAGCACAGGAAGTTTTTCGCAGGTCTCCTAACTGGCGTAGCCATACTCCCTGTGAGCTTCCCCCCCAAGAAATTTTTGGGGCTGACTCTCGGGCTTCCATCCGCTTCGCCGTGCTGCCTCCTCATATCAGCGGCGACATTCTCCAGGCTGTGCCCAGGGTCCTTTTCCATCCAAAATCTCCTCCCAAGTCCAGAAGTCCTGTGATCGCTACTCCTCCTGCCGCTGCCTGTCACCACGCCGCTTGGTCCTGTTGTGGTGGGTGATTCTGTCACGGTTTTCTTCTATCTCCTCTGACGAAGAGGTGTAGTAAGGCTCGGACCAAAATGCGGCGTAGTTGGTGTTCATGTTCTTTAATAAAGGAAAAACTCAAACATGAACATAATACAAAAAACAAACACAGTGAAAAACCGTAACAGCCTATGCTGGTGCAAACTAACACAGAGACAGGAACAATCACCCACGAAACACTCAAAGAATATGGCTGCCTAAATATGGTTCCCAATCAGAGACAACGATAAACACCTGCATCTGATTGAGAACCACTTCAGGCAACCATAGACTTTTTTCTAGATAACCCTACTAATACACAATCCCAATACCTACAAAAAACCCAAGACAAAACACATCACATAAATAAACCCATGTCACACCCTGGCCTGACCAAAATAATAAAGAAAACACAAAATACTAAGACCAGGGCGTGACAGTTCCAGAACCGCTGCTTTTCGTTTAAGGTATTCGGCTGAAGTGAAGTGCAGATTGGTTGACCAGCTGGCGCGTGCACGCGACCTTCAAAAAGGTCCTCATTTTGATGACAGAAAAAATGACAGATATGGAGTCAAAAAACAGAGCCCAATATTTCAGAAGTCTAGAACAAGAAACAATTGTACAACACAACAAATATGTTCAGATATTTCTCCCAAAAGTAATACATCTGCTGCCACAAAAGCCAGAGAGGGAGCCTGGCAGAAAGTTGCAGACAGTGTTAAATGGTTCCAATATCTAATAGGCCTAGTTTACACATATGGCTAATTAGGAACAATGCTTTCACTTTATAGAGCACTGTTATTGCAGCGCTGGTGATATTACGTGTCAAGGCTTTGGCCTAATATGTCAATTGTAGTGACCTATGTCACAATTGCAATGGTAGGACCATTCCATAGCCTATGTAGAATGAATACTAATGTATTGAATTCATAGAGTGCATCTCGTGACAACACTGGCAGCAATGTTGTTCAATGTTTAGTTGTAACCCCATGGGAGTCAGATCATCTGACAAAAGAAAGAAGGAAGGAAGATCATTGAATTCAATGACTGTTTGTGAAAATGATTTGGTTTGGTGAAAGTTTAGGCTACAGTACCTGTCTGTTTATGCTGTTAAAGTTGTTTCAATTCACGTAGTCTCCTTCATCTGGTCCAGAGGGTGTTTGAATGGGAGATATGTGACCATCTAGAGCACCAATGATGTTTGGAAAATCCGGGGATGAATTAGGCGATGTATTATTTTTATCATGTTGCCTAGATGTATTATTTTGAGATTAGCAAAGCATCGCTGGCATTCAACTGATCGCAGCCTATTGTACCTGCATTCTATAAAAGTTCTCCTTGATTATTTGGACAACTTGATGGCCAGGGAATGCAACACAGGCATAAAAAAAACATATTCAATGAGAGGCAGACTTCTTCCGGCTTTACACACCGTTGCCTTGCCATATAGTTCAGCATCGCCCACATTGTACAGGACATTTCCAGTGGCAAGACAATCTCTAAGCAATACACATAGTTTCTGAATGATCTAAACGATATATTTGAGGTCCAAAAATGTGTTCCCTTTGTAAAGTACGGCGAACAATGCAGGCTCCGATGTCAAGTGGATTTTCCAAGGAGACAAGCCATAGTGAAGAACAAGAATCTGATGATAAGGCTCTCTTTCAAGCTCTCTTTCTGGAGGCGGAAATTCCGAGATTGCACAAATTCTGGTTTTGACAGATCTCGCTAAATCACTAATCCGGCTTTTTGCTACACCCGTCTGGGCTCCCATTTGGGGACCAACCAGAAACGCCCCTGCTTAGTTTCAGAGGCAAACCAGCAGTGGGATGCAGGGTAACATGATGCTGGAATGTGCCAACACTTGAAAAAAGGCAGTGACAGCAAATGCCAGGGTAAAGTAACCAACTATAGGGAAACCTGCAGGAAAGAGAGAGACGTTTTATTTAATTACAGTATCATACCAAATGAAAGTTCGATTTTTACATTTGATTCCACATGAGAAAGTGAGATTTTCACATGTAAAAGTTTTGTGAGGCACATGTGAAAAGATGGCGTTAACATGTGAACTAAATTTAATACATGTGAAAACAGCTATCTCACATTGAAACTGCAAATTTAACATGTGCTTTTTTGCAAGGTCACACAAATAAGTCATTTTGTCGCTAAAGAGGAGTTACAACACATGCATTTGGGAACCAATCGCAGAAAAGATCGAACGGCAGAGAGATGATGAGGGCCAAGTTAATGATCATCAACAAGCACACACACAGGTTCCATTGTGATTCCGACATGAACTTTCCAGGCCTTAGTGCTTGTTGACTGACCAACACTGCACTGCATATCCTCTCTCCCCAGTCAGCACGCTGGGTGTGTGTGTGGTAATTCATCCTGTGTGTTCATTCATCACCCATTTGCGACACAATCGGAGGGATGAAGGAGAGGAGGGATGAATGGAGAGGGAAGAGTGAATGGAGCCTGTCCACTGCTCTTGTACACTGCTGTTGTCCATTCTGTCCTCACATCACCCTGAAGAGTCATTTGGTCAGTGGTCCTCAATGCTGTTTCAGAATAACTGTCTTCGTCGGAGATGAGCTTCCGGTCTATGTTCAGTTTCTCATTGATCACACTAATGGTTAAGGATAGGATGTGGAGAGGGGAAGCTGATTCTAGACCTGTGGCTATGGGCAGCTTCTACCCAGAGTGACATCCCACTGGAAAAGCATGCTGGGAGAGAAGGCATTTATTTTGGATGTGCTTATTGTGCAGTGAATGGAGCGAATGGAGAGGGAAGGAGGGATGAAAGTAGAGGGAAGGAGGGATGAATGTAGAGGGAAGGAGGGATGAATGGAGAGTGAAGGAGGGATGAAAGTAGAGGGAAGGAGGGATGAAAGTAGAGGGAAGGAGGGATGAATGGAGAGGGATGGAGGGATGAAGTAGAGGGAAGGAGGGATGAAAGTAGAGGGAAGGAGGGATGAATGGAGAGGGATGGAGGGATGAAGTAGAGGGAAGGAGGGATGAATGTAGAGGGAAGGAGGGATGAATGGAGAGTGAAGGAGGGATGAAAGTAGAGGGAAGGAGGGATGAATGGAGAGTGAAGGAGGGATGAAAGTAGAGGGAAGGAGGGATGAAAGTAGAGGGAAGGAGGGATGAATGGAGAGGGATGGAGGGATGAAGTAGAGGGAAGGAGGGATGCATGTAGAGGGAAGGAGGGATGAATGGAGAGGGAAGGAGGGATGAATGTAGAGGGACGGAGGGATGAATGGAGAGGGAAGGAGGGATGAAAGTAGAGGGAAGGAGGGATGAAAGTAGAGGGAAGGAGGGATGAATGGAGAGGGAAGGAGGGATGAAAGTAGAGGGAAGGAGGGATGAATGGAGAGGGAAGGAGGGATGAATGTAGAGGGAAGGAGGGATGAATGTAGAGGGAAGGAGGGATGCATGGAGAGGGAAGGAGGGATGAAAGTAGAGGGAAGAAGAGATGAAAGTAGAGGGAAGGAGGGATGAATGGAGAGGGAAGGAGGGATGAATGTAGAGGGACGGAGGGATGAATGGAGAGGGAAGGAGGGATGAAAGTAGAGGGAAGGAGGGATGAATGTAGAGGGAAGGAGGGATGAATGGAGAGGGAAGGAGGGATGAAAGTAGAGGGAAGGAGGGATGAATGGAGAGGGAAGGAGGGATGAATGGAGAGGGAAGGATGGATGAATGTAGAGGGAAGGTGGGATGAATGGAGAGGGAAGGAGGGATGAATGTAGAGGGAAGGAGGGATGAATGTAGAGGGAAGGAGGGATGAATGTAGAGGGAAGGAGGGATGAAAGTAGAGGAAAGGAGGGATGAAAGTAGAGGGAAGGAGGGATGAAAGTAGAGGGAAGGAGGGATGAATGGAGAGGGAAGGAGGGGTGAATGTAGAGGGAAGGAGGGATGAAAGTAGAGGGAAGGAGGGATGAAAGTAGAGGGAAGGAGGGATGAAAGTAGAGGGAAGGAGGGATGAATGGAGAGGGAAGGAGGGATGAAAGTAGAGGGAAGGAGGGATGAAAGTAGAGGGAAGGAGGGATGAATGGAGAGGGAAGGAGGGATGAAAGTAGAGGGAAGGAGGGATGAATGGAGAGGGAAGAGTGAATGGAGCCTGGCTTTCTGAGCGAGGGATTGGAGGATTGGAAGGGATGGAGGCAGGCAGCCGGAGAGGGACTTAAAGAGCTGGGAGAAGGGAATTAAGAATAGGGTGGAGAGAGAGACAGATTCAACGGAGGGAAACAGATAAAAATACAAAGGCAGGAAGGAAGACAGACAGACAGTGAACGGAGGATAACTATGGAAACAGCTAGCAAAACTCTACACGCATATGTTATTTATACTACTGATTTGCTGTTGTGGATTATTAAGTGATAATTACTTTAACATACTGATGAAATGGTGTTGTGGATTATTAGGTGATAATTACTTTAACATACTGATGAAATGGTGTTGTGGATTATTAGATGATAATTACTTTAACATACTGATGAAATGGTGTTGCTCAGAGACTGTCTCCCTCCTAATTGGATATCCTTCTCATTCTCTCCGTCTCCCTCTATTTCAACATGTCATTGTGTTTCTTCCTTTCTCCTTCCCTCTGTTTCTTTCCTTCTTTCTCCTTCCCTCTGTTTCTTTCCTTCTTTCTCCTTTCCTCTGTTTCTTTCCTTCTTTCTCCTTCCCTCTGTTTCTTTCCTTTCCTCTGTTTCTCCCTTCCCCTCTGTTTCTTTCTTCTTTTCCTTCTGTTTCTCCTTCCTTCCCTCTGTTTCTTTCCTTCTTTCTCCTTCCCTCTGTTTCTTTCTTTCCTTCTTTCTCCTTCCCTCTGTTTCTTTCCTTCTCTTCATGTCTTCCCCTTACTTCTGTCTCCCTCACATCTTCATTTTCACCCTCTTCCCAATGTTTTCCCCTTCCTCCTCCTTCCCGTTTCATTCCTCAGTGTCCTTCCCTCTCTCCTTCCCTCCACCACCATTTTCATCTGGTCATGTTTCTCTCCCTGTGTTGTCTCTCCAGTCTGTGTGGTGACTCAGCGGAGCCCCCAGAGCTGAGTGGAGACGCATGGGCCTGGGGGGCGACATTGTGTGTGTGTGTGTGTGGGGGGGGAGACATGACAGTACAGAATCTGGGGCTAGATAAGGAGGACCAGTCAGAGACATTAATTCACAGATACAGAGCAGAATAGATCTGACTAAAGCCAGAGACATGGAAAGAAGAGGAGGGGGAGCAGAACGGACTAAAGACAGAGATATAGAAAGAGGAGGGGGAATAGCTAGAAGAGAGACAGAGAGAATAGGAGGAGTGACTAGAAGAGAGACAGAGAGGAGAGGAGGGGTGACTAGAAGCGAGACAGAGAGGAGAGGAGAGGAGAAGGAGAGATATGATGAGATAGGATAGGAGGAGTGACTAGAAGAGAGACAGAGAGGAGAGGAGGAGGAGAGATATGATGAGAGAGGAGAGGAGGAGTGACTAGAAGAGAGACATAGAGAATAGGAGGAGTGACTAGAAGAGAGACAGAGAGGAGAGGAGGGGTGACTAGAAGCGAGACAGAGAGGAGAGGAGAGGAGAAGGAGAGATATGATGAGATAGGATAGGAGGAGTGACTAGAAGAGAGACAGAGAGGAGAGGAGGAGGAGAGATATGATAAGAGAGGAGAGGAGGAGGAGAGATATGATGAGAGGACAGGAGGAGTGACTAGAAGAGAGACAGAGAGGAGAGGAGGAGGAGAGATATTATGAGAGGATAGGAGGAGTGCCTTGAAGAGACAGAGAGGAGAGGAGGAGTGACTAGAAGAGAGACATACAGGAGAGGAGGAGGAGAGATATGATGAGAAGATAGGAGGAGTGACTAGAAAATAGACATACAGGAGAGGAGGAGTGACTAGAAAAGAGACATACAGGAGAGGAGGAGTGACAAGAAAAGAGACATACAGGAGAGAAGGAGTGACTAGAAAAGAGACATACAGGAGAGGAGGAGGAGAGATATGATTAGAGGAGAGGAGGAGTGACTAGAAGAGAGACATACAGGAGAGGAGGAGTGACTAGAAGAGAGACATACAGGAGAGGAGGAGGAGAGATATGATTAGAGGAGAGGAGGAGTGACTAGAAGAGAGACATACAGGAGAGGAGGAGGAGAGATATGATTAGAGGAGAGGAGGAGTGACTAGAAGAGAGACATACAGGATAGGAGGAGTGACTAGAAGAGAGACATACAGGAGAGGAGGAGGAGAGGTCCAAAAAAAGTAAGGGAGTAATCAAGACAAGAAGTCAGATATGAAGAATGAATGGAAGAAATACACACAAGGAGTGGTCAGTGAAGATTCAGCACAACTCTGCAGTATTTCTAAAAGCTGTCCCCTCCCTGCTGCCCTCACTCACTGACATTTACATTTCAGTCATTTAGCAGACACTCTTTTCCCTCACTGCCCCTCACTGATGTGATAGGCCTGGATGGGTAGACGCTATATGGTGGAAACTACTACTTACTGTGAACCAGACGCCTCCGATTCACAGAGGGGATAACTTAAAACCTCTTGAATCTAGGGGGCATTTTTTCATTTTTGGAAAAATAACGTTCCCGAAGTAAACAGGCTATTTTGTCAGGACAAGATGCTAGAATATGCATATAATTGACAGCTTAGGATAGAAAACACTCGAAAGTTTCCAAAACTGTAAAAATATTGTCTGTGAGTATAACCATTAGCTCTGACAAATTGAAAACTCTAGTCATTGGCGACTCCATTACCTGCAGTATTAGACTTAAAACAAATCATCCAGCGATCATACACTGTTTAACAGGGGGCAGGGCTACCGACGTTAAGGCTAATCTGAAGATGGTGCTGGCTAAAGCTAAAACTGGCGAGTGTAGAGAGTATAGAGATATTGTTATCCACGTCGGCACCAACGATGTTAGGATGAAACAGTCAGAGATCACCAAGCGCAACATAGCTTCTGCGTGTAAATCAGCTAGAAAGATGTGTCGGCATCGAGTAATTGTCTCTGGCCCCCTCCCAGTTAGGGGGAGTGATGAGCTCTACAGCAGAGTCTCACAACTCAATCGCTGGTTGAAAACTGTTTTCTGCCCCTCCCAAAAGATAGAATTTGTAGATAATTGGCCCTCTTTCTGGGACTCACCCACAAACAGGACCAAGCCTGACCTGCTGAGGAGTGACGGACTCCATCCTAGCTGGAGGGGTGCACTCATCTTATCTACCAACATAGACAGGGCTCTAACTCCTCTAGCTCCACAATGAAATAGGGTGCAGGGCAGGCAGCAGGCTGTTAGCTAGCCTGCCAGCATAGTGGAGTCTGCCACTAGCACAGTCAGTGTAGTCAGCTCAGCTATCACCATTGTGACCGTGTCTGTGCCTCGACCTAGGTTGGGCAAAACTAAACATGGCGGTGTTCGCCTTAGCAATCTCACTAGGATAAAGACCACCTCCATTCCTGTCATTATTGAAAGAGATCATGATACCTCACATCTCAAAATAGGGCTACTTAATGTTAGATCCCTTACTTCAAAGGCAATTATAGTCAATGAACTAATCACTGATCATAATCTTGATGTGATTGGCCTGACTGAAACATGGCTTAAGCCCGATGAATTTACTGTGTTAAATGAGGCCTCACCTCCTGGCTACACTAGTGACCATATCCCCCGTGCATCCCGCAAAGGCGGAGGTGTTGCTAACATTTACGATAGCAAATTTCAATTTGCAAATAAAAAAAATTATGTTTTCGTCTTTTGAGCTTCTAGTCATGAAATCTATGCAGCCTACTCAATCACTTTTTATAGCTACTGTTTACAGGCCTCCTGGGCCATATACAGCGTTCCTCACTGAGTTCCCTGAATTCCTATCGGACCTTGTAGTCATAGCAGATAATATTCTAATCTTTGGTGACTTTAATATTCACATGGAAAAGTCCACAGACCCACTCCAAAAGGCTTTCGGAGCCATCATCGACTCAGTGGGTTTTGTCCAACATGTCTCTGGACCCACTCACTGTCACAGTCATACGCTGGACCTAGTTTTGTCCCATGGAATAAATGTTGTGGATCTTAATGTTTTTCCTCATAATCCTGGACTATCGGACCACCATTTTATTATGTTTATTACGTTTGCAACAAATAATCTGCTCAGACCCCAACCAAGGAACATCAAAAGTCGTGCTATAAATTCACAGACAACACAAAGATTCCTTGATGTCCTTCCAGATTGCCTCTGTCTACCCAAGGACGCCAGAGGCAAAAATCAGTTAACCACCTAACTGAGGAACTCAATTTAACCTTGCGCAATACCCTAGATGCAGTTACACCCCAAAAAACTAAAAACATTTCTCAGAAGAAACTAGCTCCCTGGTACACAGAAAATACCCGAGCTCTGAAGCAAGCTTCCAGAAAATTGGAACGGAAATGGCGCCACACCAAACTAGAAGTCTTCCGACTAGCTTGGAAAGACAGTACCGTGCAGTACCGACGAGCTCTCACTGCTGCTCGATCATCCTATTTTTCTAACTTAATTGAGGAAAATAAGAACAATCTGAAATTCCTTTTTGATACTGTCGCAAAGCTAACTAAAAAGCAGCATTCCCCAAGAGACGATGACTTTCACTTTAGCAGTGATAAATTCATGAACTTCTTTGAGGAAAAGATTATGATTATTAGAAAGCAAATTACGGACTCCTCTTTAAATCTGCGTATTCCTTCAAAGCTCAGTTGTCCTGAGTCTGCACAACTCTCCCAGGACCTAGGATCAAGAGAGACGCTCAAGTGTTTTAATACTATATCTCTTGACACAATGATGAAAATAATCATGGCCTCTAAACCTTCAAGCTGCATACTGGACCCTATTCCAACTAAACTACTGAAAGAGCTGCTTCCTGTGCTTGGCCCTCCTATGTTGAACATAATAAACGGCTCTCTATCCACCGGATGTGTACCAAACTCACTAAAAGTGGCAGTAATGAAGCCTCTCTTGAAAAAGCCAAACCTTGACCCAGAAAATATAAAAAACTATCGGCCTATATCGAATCTTCCATTCCTCTCAAAATTTTTAGAAAAGGCTGTTGCGCAGCAACTTACTGCCTTCCTGAAGACAAACAATGTATACGAAATGCTTCAGTCTGGTTTTAGACCCCATCATAGCACTGAGACGGCACTTGCGAAGGTGGTACATTTCATTTTAATGGAATCGGACCGAGGCTCTGCATCTGTCCTCGTGCTCCTAGACCTTAGTGCTGCTTTTGATACCATCGATCACCACATTCTTTTGGAGAGATTGGAAACCCAAATTGGTCTACACGGACAAGTTCTGGCCTGGTTTAGATCTTATATGTCGGAAAGATATCAGTTTGTCTCTGTGAATGGTTTGTCCTCTGACAAATCAACTGTAAATGTCGGTGTTCCTCGAGGTTCCGTTTTAGGACCACTATTGTTTTCACTATATATTTTACCTCTTGGGGATGTTATTCGAAAACATAATGTTAACTTTCACTGCTATGCGGATGACACACAGCTGTACATTTCAATGAAACATGGTGAAGCCCCAAAATTGCCCTTGCTAGAAGCATGTGTTTCAGACATAAGGAAGTGGATGGCTGCACACTTTCTACTTTTAAACTCGGACAAAACAGAGATGATTGTTCTAGGTCCCAAGAAACAAAGAGATCTTTTGTTGAATCTGACAATTAATCTTAATGGTTGTACAGTCGTCTCAAATAAAACTGTGAAGGACCTCGGCATTACTCTGGACCCTGATCTCTCTTTTGAAGAACATATCAAGACCATTTCAAGGACAGGTTTTTTCCATCTACGTAACATTGCAAAAATCAGAAACTTTCTGTCCAAAAATGATGCCGAAAAATTCATCCATGCTTTTGTCACTTCGAGGTTAGACTACTGCAATGCTCTACTTTCCGGCTACCTGGATAAAGCACTAAATAAACTTCAGTTGGTGCTAAATACGGCTGCTAGAATCCTGACTAGAACCAACAAATTTGATCATATTACTCCAGTGCTCGCCTCTCTACACTGGCTTCCTGTTAAAGCGAGGGCTGATTTCAAGGTTTTACTGCTAACCTACAAAGCATTACATGGGCTTGCTCCTACCTATCTCTCTGATTTGGTCCTGCCGTACATACCTACACGTACGCTACGGTCACAAGACGCAGGCCTCCTAATTGTCCCTAGAATTTCTAAGCAAACAGCTGGAGGCAGGGCTTTATCCTATAGAGCTCCATTTTTATGGAACGGTCTGCCTAACCATGTCAGAGACGGAACCTCGGTCTCAACCTTTAAGTCTTTACTGAAGACTCGTCTCTTCAGTGGGTCATATGATTGAGTGTAGTCTGGCCCAGGAGTGGGAAGGTGAACGGAAAGGCTCTGGAGCAACGAACCACCCTTGCTGTCTCTGCCTGGCCGGTTCCCCTCTTTCCACTGGGATTCTCTGCCTCTAACCCTATTACAGGGGCTGAGTCACTGGCTTACTGGGGCTCTCTCATGCCGTCCCTGGAAGGGGTGCGTCACCTGAGTGGGTTGATTCACTGATGTGGTCATCCTGTCTGGGTTGGCGCCCCCCCTTGGGTTGTGCCATGGTGGAGATCTTTGTGGGCTGTACTCAGCCTTGTCTCAGGATGGTAAGTTGGTGGTTGAAGATATCCCTCTAGTGGTGTGGGGGCTGTGGTTTGGCAAAGTGGGTGGGGTTATATCCTTCCTGTTTGGCCCTGTCCGGGGGTGTCCTCGGATGGGGCCACAGTGTCTCCTGACCCCTCCTGTCTCAGCCTCCAGTATTTATGCTGCAGTAGTTTATGTGTCGGTGGCTAGGGTCAGTTTGTTATATCTGGAGTACTTCTCCTGTCCTATTCGCTGTCCTGTGTGAATCTTAGTGTGCGTTCTCTAATTCTCTCCTTCTCTC
>NC_068454.1:76796520-76836520 GCF_023373465.1 Oncorhynchus keta
AGAACCTCGCGCCTGGGAGGGTTGGCTGATTTCACAGTTCTCTCTCTCTATCTCTCTGCCCCCTCTTTCACTCCCTCGCTCGATTGTGTGTGTTACCCCTTTACGCTCCTTTACCCATCCTCTCAATCTCCAACTCCCGCTCTTTTTCACTCTCACTATCTATGAGCACTGCTGCAGTGGGTCTGGAGCTACAGTATACAGTACATCAGGGACAGTGGGGGATGGAAGAAGAGAGAGGGAGTGTGAAAGGCACACAAGGGAAGAGAGAGAGAGAGAGAGACAGACATACAGACAGAGAGACAGAGAGAGAGAGAGAGAGAGAGAGAGAGACAGACAGAGAGACAGAGAGACAGAGAGAGAGAGAGAGAGACACACACTGTTAGAGGAAATCGTAGTTAAGATGATTAATTATGTATACATTATTGATTAGAACCATTTATTCTAATACTATTATGTTATTATATGAAAAGTAAAAGTTATTGGTTAAGCTGTTACTGAAAATGTAAGCAGAACTAATTTGATTGTCTGTGCCTCTTGGGAAGGTCAAGGGGGAGAAAAAGCTTTTCAGACAAGATAAGAATGTTTGGGTTTTGTTCCATTGGTGAGAGAAAAGTATATCTTTTAGACAGGTTGTAATGTCTGGTTTATGAGGGGAGTAGAAAGCATCTCCGGACCTAAACAAAAAAACAACGGGGCTATCGTGGGAAACTGATGATGTCATTTTGAGTTTATAACCTGTGGAAATCTGTGTATGTAGTTAGTACTCTCTGGAATTAAACGCTCTTTAACCTGGCTTTTAAGACTGGTCTCGATCTACTTCATGCATAATTAATGAACTTACAATTCATTAATGAATTAGAAATGAGTGCTAATTGGTTTTGGCAATTAAAGCATAAAGGAATTTAGAATTCCTCTATCACACACAGAGAGAGAGAGAGAGAGAGAGAGAGAGAGAGAGAGAGAGAGAGAGAGAGAGAGAGAGAGAGAGAGAGAGAGAGAGAGAGAGAGAGAGAGAGAGAGAGAGAGAGAGAGAGAGAGAGAGAGAGAGACAGAGAGAGGGAGACAGAGCGAGAGAGAGAGAGAGAGGGGTGGGGGATGTAGAGGAAGGGAAATGCAGGGGACCAAACTGTAAGTTAAAATAAAATACATTTTTAATGAACCTTTATTTTGACAGGGAGTCAAAGCTGAGACCAACGTCTCTTTTCCAGATGAGCCCTGTATAGAACCATAAAACACATCAAAATACAATAAACACATTTAACTACACATTCATATGCACAATAAAATACACATACTGTAATTACACACATTCTTCCGTAAAACGGTCCCTTAACAACCGTCTGAAATGCCTTAGAGACACACATTCCACACACAAGGTGCAAATTAAATAGAGACATTAGTTTGGAGGTAACAGGCTCCTGAGTGGGGCAGCTGTCTAAGGCACTGTATCTCAGTGCAAGAGGCATCACTACAGTCCCTGGTTTGAATTTAGGCTGTATCACATCCGGTCATGATTGGGAGTCCCATAGGGTGGTGCACAATTGGCCCAGCGTCGTCCGGGTTTGCCTGCGTAGGCTGTCATCGTAAATAAGATTTAATTTATAACTGACTTGCCTGGTAATACAAAACGATGCAGACTATTACAGAGGTTTTACATAAACAATACTGTACAGTCAGATAACATTCAAGTATATTCAGGGAGATTTATGCAGCCTGTACGTGACCTGTCATTGTGGTGGAAATGTATTAACTATGAGTGTTCAAATTAAAGAGAGCATCATTATCACACACTACTGTTAGTGGACAGTGACCATGAATGTGTAACTACATTCAAGAGGTGCTGACAGTAGATACTAACTAGATACCATACATACAGTAGATACAGTAGATACTAACTAGATACAGTACATACAGTAGATACAGTAGATACTAAAGAGACACAATAGATACTAGAGAGATACAGTAGATACAAAAAAGATACAGTAGATACTAGAGAGATACAGTAGATACTAAAAAGATACAGTAGATACTATATAGATACAGTAGATACAGTAGATACTAGATAGATACAGTAGATACTAAAAAGATACAGTAGATACTAAAGAGATACAGTAGATACTAAAGAGATACAGTAGATACAGTAGATACTAGATAGATACAGTAGATACTAGATCGATACAGTAGATACTAAAAAGATACAGTAGATACTAAAGAGATACAGTAGATACTAAAAAGATACAGTAGATACTAGATAGATACAGTAGATACAGTAGATACTAGATAGATACAGTAGATACTAGATAGATACAGTAGAAACTAAAGAGATACAGTAGATACTAAAGAGATACAGTAGATACTAGATATATACAGTAGATACGAAAGAGATACAGTAGATACTAGATAGATACAGTAGATACAGTAGAAACTAAAGAGATAAAGTAGATACTAGGTAGATACAGTAGATAAAGTAGATACTAGATAGATACAGTAGATACTAAAAAGATACATTAGATACTAGATAGCTACAGTAGATACAGTAGATACTAGATAACAGTAGATACAGTAGAAACTAAAGAGATAAAGTAGATACTAGGTAGATACAGTAGATAAAGTAGATACTAGATAGATACAGTAGATACTAAAAAGATACATTAGATACTAGATAGCTACAGTAGATACAGTAGATACTAAAGAGATACACAGATACTAAAGAGATACAGTAGGTACTAGATAGATACAGTAGATACAGTAGATACTAGATATATACAGTAGATACTAAAGAGATACAGTAGATACTAGATATATACAGTAGATACTAGATAGATACAGTAGATAAAGTAGATACTAAAGAGATACAGTAGATACTAGATAGATACAGTAGATACTATATAGATACAGTAGATACTAGATATATAGAGTAGATACAGTAGATACTAGATAGATACAGTAGACACTAGATAGATACAGTAGATACTAAAAATATACAGTAGATACTAGATAGGTACAGTAGATACTAGATAGATACAGTAGATACTAGATATATACAGTAGATACAGTAGATACTAAAGAGATACAGTAGACACTAGATAGATACAGTAGATACTAGATAGATACAGTAGATACTAAAGGGTTACAGTATATACTAGATAGATACAGTAGATACTAGATAGATACAGTAGATACTAACTAGATACAGTACATACAGTAGAAACTAG
This sequence comes from Oncorhynchus keta, assembly GCF_023373465.1. NCBI lineage: Eukaryota > Metazoa > Chordata > Actinopteri > Salmoniformes > Salmonidae > Oncorhynchus > Oncorhynchus keta. Next base: position 76,799,736 of record NC_068454.1, read on the forward strand.
ATAGATACAGTAGATCCCAATGAGATACAGTAGATACTAGAGAGATACAGTAGATACTAAAGAGATAAAGTAGATACTAGATATATACAGTATATCAAGTAGATACTAGATAGATACAGTAGATAAAGTAGATACTAGATAGATACAGTAGATACTAGATAGATACAGTAGAAACTAAAGAGATACAGTAGATACTAAAGAGATACAGTAGACACCAGATAGATACAGTAGATACTAGATAGATACAGTAGATACTAAAGGGTTACAGTAGATACTAGATAGATACAGTAGATACTAGATATATACAGTAGATACCATCTAGATACAGTAGATACAGTAGAAACTAGATAGATACAGTAGATACCAATGAGATACAGTAGATACTAGAGAGATACAGTAGATACTAAAGAAATAAAGTAGATACTAGATAGATACAGTAGATCAAGTAGATACTAGATAGATCAAGTAGATACTAGATAGATACAGTAGATAAAGTAGATACTAGATAGATACAGTAGATACTCGATAGATACAGTAGATACAGTAGATACTAGATAGATACAGTAGATAAAGTAGATACTAGATAGATACAGTAGATACTCGATAGATACAGTAGATACAGTAGATACTAGATAGATACAGTAGACACTAGATAGATACTGTAGATACTAAAAATATACAGTAGATACTAGATAAGTACACTAGATACGAGATAAATACAGTAGATACAGTATATAATAAATAGATACAGTATATACTAGATAGATACAGTAGATACAGTATATACTAGATATATACAGTAGATACTAGATAGATACAGTAGATACTAACTAGATACAGTAGATACAGTAGAAACTAGATAGATACAGTAGATACCAATGAGATACAATAGATACTAGAGAGATACAGTAGATACTAAAGAGATAAAGTAGATACAGTAGATCAAGTAGATACTAGATAGATACAGTAGATAAAGTAGATACTAGATAGATACAGTATATACTAGATAGCTACAGTAGAAACTAAAGAGATACAGTAGATATTAAAGAGATACACAAAATACTAAAGAGATACAGTAGATACTAGATAGATACAGTAGATACTAGATAGATACAGTAGTTACTAGATAGATACAGTAGATACTAGATAGATACAGTAGATACTAGATAGATACAGTACATACTAGATAGATACAGTAGATACTAGATAGATACAGTACATACTAGATAGATACAGTAGATACTAGATAGATACAGTAGTTACTAGATAGATACAGTAGATACTAGATAGATACAGTAGATAAAGAAGATACTAGGATAGATACAGTAGATACTAAAGAGATACAGTAGTTACTAGATAGATACAGTAGATACTAGATAGATACAGTAGTTACTAGATAGATACAGTAGATACTAGATAGATACAGTAGATAAAGAAGATACTAGGATAGATACAGTAGATACTAAAGAGATACAGTAGTTACTAGATAGATACAGTAGATACTAAAGAGATACAGTAGATACTAGATAGATACAGTAGATACTAGATATATACAGTCGATACTAAAGAGATACAGTAGATACTAGATATATACAGTCGATACTAAAGAGATACAGTAGATACTAGATAGAAACAGTAGATACTAGATAGATACAGTAGATACTAGATATATACAGTCGATACTAAAGAGATACAGTAGATACTAGATATATACAGTCGATACTAAAGAGATACAGTAGATACTAAAAAGATACAGTAGATACAGTAGACACTAAAGAGATACAGTAGATACTAGATAGATACGATAGATACTATATAGATACAGTAGATAGTAACTAGATACAGTAGATACATTAGATACAGTAGATACGAGATAGATACAGTAGATACTGTAGATACTAGAGAGATACAGTTGATACTAGATAGATACAGTAGATACTAGATATATACAGTAGATAGTAACTAGATACAGTAGATACAGTAGTTACTAGCTAGATACAGTAGATACTAAAGAGATACAGTAGATACTAGATAGATACTGGATAAGAGCGTCTGCTAAATGACTTAAATGTAAATGTAAAATGTAATACTAGATATATACAGTAGATAGTAACTAGATACATTAGATACAGTAGATACTAAAGAGATACAGTAGATACTAGATAGATACAGTAGATACTAGATAGATACAGTAGATAGTAACTAGATACAGTAGATACAGTAGTTACTAGCTAGATACAGTAGATACTAGATAGATACAGTAGATACTAGATATATACAGTAGATAGTAACTAGATACAGTAGATATAGTAGTTACTAGCTAGATACAGTAGATACTAAAGAGATACAGTAGATAATAGATAGATACAGTAGATACTAGATATATACAGTAGATAGTAACTAGATACAGTAGATACAGTAGATACTAAAGAGATACAGTAGATACTAGATAGATACAGTAGATACTAGATATATACAGTAGATAGTAACTAGATACAGTAGATACAGTAGTTACTAGCTAGATACAATAGATACTAAAGAGATACAGTATATACTAGATTTATACAGTAGATACTAGATAGATACAGTAGATACAGTAGATACTAAAGAGATACAGTAGATACTAGATAGATACAGTAGATAGGAATGGAAATATAGCCCACTGTAACCTGCTGCCTCCCTCCCTCCTCTCCGTCTTACCCCCTCCCTTTTCTCCTGTGGTCTCTGTCCCCCGTTCTATATTTAGATGGCTGGTGGAGGAATCCTATATTTTTAGGAGAGATATCAATAGACTGCTGCACACTCTGACCTCATGGGGGGAGAGAGAGAGAGAGAGAGAGAGAGAGAGAGAGAGAGAGAGAGAGAGAGAGAGAGAGAGAGAGAGAGAGAGAGAGGGGGGGGGGAGATGGATGGAGGGGAGAAAGAGAGGAGAGATAAGGGGGGATGGAGAGAACAGCTGGGGAGAAAATGAGAGAGTGAACAGGAAAAGGAGTGAATAAAGAGAGAGAGGGTGATGGGGAGACAAGAGAGAGGTGAACAAATAGGCAAGAAGAGAGAGAGAGAGAGAGAGAGAGGAGGAAGGTTATGTTGGAAATTCAGAATGTTTGACTGACACAAGATAAGTGCAAAGTGGGTATAGGTTTCATATATACAAGTTACCCACACAGAAACACATTCAGGAATGTCAGTTTGAATGATGAGATCAGATGTATTCTCACAGACGCAACAGTGGTCATTACACATTAAATACATCTCTATCATAAAACTACAGCTAGAACACACACAGTCTATCATCATAGGAACATAAACCAGAAAGGCTTGTGTGAAACACAGTGGGTCATATCGACAGGGTGAAGGAGACAAGACACTAATTATCTTCTGTAGAATGAAAGGAGGAAGATAAAGAAAGAGTGAAAGAGGTTCAGCACTGCAGCCAAGCAGAGAGAGAGAGAGTTAGTGAGGTGGTGGGGGGCAGAGAAAGAGAGAGCTAGTGAGGTGGTGGGAGGCAGAGAAAGAGAGAGCTGGTGAGGTGGTGGGGGGCAGAGAGAGAGAGTTAGTGAGGTGGTGGGGGCAGAGAAAGAGAGAGTTGGTGAGGTGGTGCGGGGCAGAGAAAGAGAGAGCTAGTGAGGTGGTGGGGGGCAGAGAAAGAGAGAGCTAGTGAGGAGGTGGGAGGCAGAGAAAGAGAGAGGTAGTGAGGAGGTGCGAGGCAGAGAAAGAGAGAGCTAGTGAGGAGGTGGGAGGCAAAGAAAGAGAGAGTTAGTGAGAGGTGGGAGCAGAGAAAGAGAGAGGTAGTGAGGAGGTGCGAGGCAGAGAAAGAGAGAGCGAGTGAGGAGGTGGGAGGCAGAGACAGAGAGAGCTAGTGAGGAGGTGGGAGGCAGAGAAAGAGAGAGCTAGTGAGGAGGTGGGAAGCAGAGAAAGAGAGAGGTAGTGAGGAGGTGCGAGGCAGAGAAAGGGAGAGCTAGTGAGGATGTGTTAGGCAGAGACAGAGAGAACCAGTGAGGAGGTGGGAGGCAGAGAAAGAGAGAGCTAGTGAGGAGGTGGGAGGCAGAGAAAGAGAGAGGTAGTGAGGAGGTGCGAGGCAGAGAAAGAGAGAGCTAGTGAGGAGGTGGGAGGCAGTGACAGAGAGAGCTAGTGAGGAGGTGGGAGGCAGAGACAGAGAGAGCTAGTGAGGAGGTGGGAGGCAGAGAAAGAGAGAGCTAGTGAGGAGGTGGGGGCAGAGAAAGAGAGAGCTAGTGAGGAGGTGGGAGGCAGAGAAAGAGAGAGCTAGTGAGGAGGTGGGAGGCAGAGAAAGAGAGAGGTAGTGAGGAGGTGCGAGGCAGAGAAAGAGAGAGGTAGTGAGGAGGTGCGAGGCAGAGAAAGAGAGAGCTAGTGAGGAGGTGAGAGGCAGAGAAAGAGAGAGCTAGTGAGGAGGTGGGAGGCAGAGAAAGAGAGAGCTAGTGAGGATGTGGGAGGCAGAGACAGAGAGAGCTAGTGAGGAGGTGGGAGGCAGAGAAAGAGAGAGCTAGTGAGGAGGTGGGAGGCAGAGAAAGAGAGAGCTAGTGAGGAGGTGCGAGGCAAAGAAAGAGAGAGGTAGTGAGGAGGTGCGAGGCAGAGAAAGAGAGAGCTAGTGAGGAGGTGGGAGGCAGAGAAAGAGAGAGCTAGTGAGGAGGTGGGAGGCAGAGAAAGAGAGAGCTAGTGAGGAGGTGGGAGGCAGAGACAGAGAGAGGAGGTGGGAGGCAGAGAAAGAGAGAGCTAGTGAGGAGGTGGGAGGCAGAGACAGAGAGAGGATGGACAGAGAGGTAAAAGAGAGAGTGAGCGACAGAGGATGCAGGTTAGAGGAAGAGAGAGAGTAGGGAGGTTGAGAGGGAGAGAAAGAAGTTGATGAGATTCTAATGTGAAGGTCAAATTGTTATAACACAGATCTCTATGGGGACATAGTACTCCCATCGTGATGGTGCGTGGTTGAGTGAAGGGGGGGGACGGACAGCAGTGAATGACAGCAGTGAGGGAAGGACGACAGGGAGTGAAATTGAGACACGGGGATGTTGGTTTTGCTGGTTCGACAACTACCACAGTACATTAAGAGGACCTTACATGTGGATGTATGTGTGTGTGTGTGTGTGTGTACGTGTGTGTGTGTGTGTGTGTGTGTGTGTGTGTGTGTGTGTGTGTGTGTGTGTGTGTGTGTGTGTGTGTGTGTGTGTGTGTGTGTGTGTGTGTGTGTGTGTGTTAATTACACACTATGTTGACACTTTCATGATTCAGACATTTCGAGGCATAATGTCACGAATCCCGTTTCCTGAGTCTGGTTTTTGCCTGTGTTCTGTCCTGGAGTGTTTTTTCCGGCATCCTGGAACGCACCCTGTCTGGTTGCTGGGCAATGTAGCCAGTTGGGAGTTCTGATTACCCACACCTGTATCCCATCAGCTATCTGCACACCTGGTCCTGATCATCATCTCTCCTCTTCATAAGCCCGGACCTGACATCCATTCCCTGCCGGATCGTTAGCCATGAACAGTATGTTGTGCCATAGTATCAGCCTCAAGTTGGATAGAATTTGTTTTGTTGTTTTTTACGTATTGCTTGCCTTAAACTTACCTCCGTTTGTTCTGTCTTCAGTTACTCACCTGGATCATTTACTCCATTCCCGCCTGGTCGTCGGAGGATTCCGCTACCCCATTGGATCCACCTATTTACTCCCATCAACTCACCACAGCTGCCCGCTACGCCACCTGGATATATCTACCCATTCACATTCACTTGTAAATACATACTCACCTTCTTCCTACTCTCCTTGTCCTGGTCTGCTTCTGGGTTCGATTTTGAAAGAACGTGACACATAAACATTAGACAAATTATTTTTCAGACTTTCCAGTTCATTTTATTATGATTTTTGATGTATTCCCAATACACAAAACATGAAATCACCCAACTAATAAATATACAGATAAATGATAAATTCATAACTTAAAATGTTATATGATTTTAATATCTTGATGCGTACTGTAGTATTATATCTACACAAATCCCTTTCTGTTTGACCCTGAACCCAAACTGACCTTGGGTGATGATGACCACTCAAACCTGGTTGACCCTTTAAAGTAGCCGACAGGAACAGCTCTGAATTTGTCCTACAGGTGATTTTATTTGTCCCCCAAGTTCATTATCTTATTGTGGACTAAAAACACCAGCAAGTCATCTCCAAGGGATTTTAAATGTGGAGATCTGTTCCAAAGTATTCCCTAATAGAGATACAGTATGTGATGGTATACAAATGTAAACACCACATAAAGAGAGAACTAAAGATATCAACATAGTATAGCAGCAACACATGACAACACAGCATGGTAGCAATAACACATGACAACAACATGGTAGCAACACAATATGATAGCAGCACATAACATGGTACAAACATTCTTGGGCACAGACAACAGCACAAAGGGCAAGAAGGACTCTGTGTATAATTTCACCAGGATCACAATAGTTCAGATGACTATGTTTTCATAAGTATACAAATATTTGACAGTTTTTTACTCACTAATAACTTAGACTAATTCCAGTGTAACAGACCATAATGGGGATCCTAGATGTAATATAAAACAGTCCAGAACATTGCCTGGCAACACTCTCCAGGTCAAGTATATTTTAACGACAGAACATGAATACGTCATGATTATGTTTCCATGTATTGACCTGTCCCACATTTTAACCTTATCAGTGGTGGATCAATGTCCTTACACAGCAAATGACCGTACAGCACAGTACAATATAGTACCTTACAATGTAGTACAGTACACTAGAGTATAGACCCGTACAGGGAATGTGCCAACTAAGAATGAGGACTTGATCTAATCTCATTTAAATAAAACAAAACTACTTCCGTAAATTAAAATCTACAAAAGTTGTAACAATATTACATGCTCATCTCATATATATCTCATATAAGATAACAATGTTAATATAAGATAACAACTTTAATAATTAAAAATAGGATGTAATAAATGTATCACTAGTCACTTTAAACAATGCCACTTATAATGTTTACATACCCTACATTACTCATCTCATATGTATATACTGTACTGTATACCATCTACTGCATCTTGACTATGCCGTTCGGCCATCGCTCATCCATATGTTTATATGTACATATTCTTATTCATTCCTTTACACTTGTGTGTAAAAGGTAGTTGTTGTGACATTGTTAGATTAATTGTTAGATATTCCTGCATGGTCGGTACTAGAAGCACAAGCATTTAGCTACACTCGCATTAACATCTGCTAACCATGTGTATGTGACCAATAAAAAGTGATTTGATTTGATTTGTTATATGCTAGCATATAAGCATATTATTAGTTGGGGCTTAACATGAAGCATTGTGGCTCACTGAATCCCAACTCTACTGAAAATGTCCTCTCCTCATCTCAGATATCCTGGGTAGTCTCAGGTCACGTGTCTGATGTAGTGCCAACCCGGGTCAGTTAGCTCAGTTGGACCTGAGTTAGTGCTTTCACATTCAATTTGGGTCCAGGTCAAAGTGTCAAATCAGCAAGAAAGTGAAGAAATATAGCAACTGATCTAGGAATAGAATGAGAGATGACAACGTGTAAGGCTGACAGGGCATAGCTGTGCAGTATGGAAACATCAACCAGATGGTTGACTTGGTAGTCCAAGTGGAAAATATTTTATTTGTTGATAGAGATGGGAGAGTAAGTAATCATGTAGTTAGTTAAAATAACCCTTAACCTCAGAACACAGGGTTAGATGGTTTCATTTTCATGATTGGTTACCATTCACCTCACCTCAGGTCTAACGGTTATAGTTAGGACTGGGGGTAGGTAGGGGAATCTGATCCCAGATCACTGATCACTTTCTTCAAGCAGTAATATATAATGATTTTATTTGATTTCTTACCCATCTTCTAGGTTTCTAGCTATATATCACAATTATATCATCAATGGATTGAAGTTAAATTGGAAACACAAAACAAGGAGCAATTTTTTGGTAATAATATAATAGAACAATGTAATAGAACACAATATGACATTACATGACACAAGAAATATTGCTTTACATAATATCAGAGGTAATTAATTTCATAAGTAATAGATTATAAATGTGGCATATAGACAGCTCTATCTGTATTTCTATGTAATAGATCTGATATTGATACCACAATAGCATGATACCATGTCATAAAATACATTTACCTTAAAATCACTACAGATTTAAGTCAGATTCAGTGTCATCTTACAGTATATGTTTGCAATGAACTGCATCATCTTTAAATAACAGTGATGTTGTTTTGTATGCATCGCATCAACTAAATGTGTTATTTGACTTTTACCGCTAATCTGCCCATCCATCCCCGTATCACACAGATCTTCCTCTGAAAGATAAGCCATGAACTCAGGCTCTAGAGTATAGCACAGAGGGAGAGTTATCTGTAGGTTGTGTAGACTGATTGTTTGTGTTTAAATTGTGTGCTATTCTCTGTTTTTAACTTATTTTCTTTAGAAAATGACTGTTAGGCAGTGAGGGGAATGTGTGGGGAGCCCCCCCCCCCCTCAGACAGAGAGGATAGAGAGAGACAGAGCTGCTCCCTTCAGACCAAGAGAAGAGGATAAAAATACAGAGAGCTGCCCCCTCCGAAAGAGCGGAGAGCAGAGCGAAACCGAGTCGTGCCCTTCAAAAAAGTGTGGGTGGAGAGAGACAGAGCTGCCCCCCTCAGATGGCAGTGAGGGTCGGGGGGGCGAGCTCAGGGTTAATGAAGGAGAAGCCCAGGAAGTCTTCCTGGTCAATGGCCGCCAGAACGTCAGGGTCAGAGGGTGTCAGCACGGACGGAGCTGCTGTGAAGAACTTGTCAAAGTTCTCCCCTTTCTTCCCACCCTGAGAGAGAGAGAGATTATTACACATAGAACACATATATACACATGAAATAAAGGACTGAGAGAAAAATCGAACTCCTTCCACACACACGGGCACACACATCCACACATGAATGATCTCTCTGCCTGTCCCTCCTCTCTGCCTGTCCCTCCTTCTCTCTCCCTCCTTCTCTCTCCCTCCTTCTCTCTCCAGCCTTCTCTCTCCCTCCTTCTCTCTCCCTCCTTCTCTCTCCCTCCTTCTCTCTCCAGCCTTCTCTCTCCCTCCTTCTCTCTCCCTCCTTCTCTCTCCAGCCTTCTCTCTCCCTCCTTCTCTCTCCCTCCTTCTCTCTCCCTCCTTCTCTCTCCAGCCTTCTCTCTCCCTCCTTCTCTCTCCCTCCTTCTCTCTCCCTCCTTCTCTCTCCCTCCTTCTCTCTCCAGCCTTCTCTCTCCCTCCTTCTCTCTCCCTCATTCTCTCTCCCTCCTTCTCTCTCCCTCCTTCTCTCTCCCTCCTTCTCTCTCCAGCCTTCTCTCTCCCTCCTTCTCTCTCCCTCCTTCTCTCTCCCTCCTTCTCTCTCCCTCAGGTGTACAGTAAAGAATGGCACGTTTGGTCCGTGTTCCCCTCAGCGTGTGACAGCTGCTCTGCTGGTTGATATGAATCTCATTTGGCTAATGGGCCTGGCCTCTGACCCCAGAGCACATTCTGACATCTCACTGCCCACTCAGCCATTGGCTGGCACGGCCACAGACTGCTAAGTGACAGGCTAATGATGGCATAGATTTGCATACGAGACAAGATGGCGGGACCCCAGGGCGGGAGGGTCATGAATGTTATGACACCCCTGTCTGTTCCAGAATGCTCAAGGTCTATCTCTGAGAATGAGGGAGAAATGAGGAGATATATACTGTATACAGTATATAGTGATGAGGGAGTGGGAGAAAAAATGACACGTGAGAAAGGCAGCCGTAGGCAGACATGGCTCTCAAGAGAAGACAGGCTATGTGCTCACTGCCCACAAAATGATGTGGTAACTGAGCTGCACTTCCTAACCTCCTGCCAAATGTACGACCATATTAGTGACACGTATTTCCCTCAGATTACACAGACCCACCAAGAATTAGAAAACAAATCCAATTTTGGTAAACTCCCGTATGTATTGGGTGAAATACCAGAATGCTGTGTGCCATCACAGCAGCAAGGTTTGTGACCTGTTGCCAAAAGAAAAGGGCAACCAGTGAAGAACAAACACCACTGTAAGTACAACCTATATTTATGTTTATTTATTTTCCCACTTGTACTATAACTATTTGCACATTGTTACAACATTGTATATAGACATAATATGACATTTGAAATATCTTTATTCTTTTGGAACTTTTTTGAGTGTAATGTTTACTGTTCAGTTTGTATCTATTCCACCTGGTTTGGCAGTGTAATATATATGTTTCCTATGTCAATAAAGCCCCTAGAATTGAATTGAAAAAGGGATAGAAATATAAACTATAGAGAAAGTTGAATACAAAAAGATGGATGGAGAGAGAAAGGTTGAAGTATTGAACCCCTGAGTGTTGTGAGGAGAGTCATTATGAAGAGAGGAGGAGGATTTAGAGACATGGAGAGGAAGACAGAGATAGATAACTCCTGTGGGATTTACTGACAGTTCTAGGTTTGAAGAGGCCCAAGAAAGCGGAATATTAAGAGAGAGAGAGAGACGTAGACAGAGAAAGAGATAGAGAGAGAGATAGAAAGAGACAGACAGAGAAAGAGGTAGAGAGAGAGAGATAGAATGAGAGAGAGAATAGAGGAGGTAGAGGAAGAGGTAGAGAGAGAATAGAGGAGGTATGGGTAGAGGAAGAGGTAGAGAGAAATATATAAAGAGAGAGACAGACAGAGAAAGAGGTAGAGAGAGAGAGATAGAATGAGAGAGAGAATAGAGGAGGTAGAGGTAGAGGTAGAGAGAGACAGACAGACAGAGAAAGAGGTAGAGAGAGATAGAAAGAGAGAGATATAAAGAGAGAGACAGACAGAGAAAGAGGTAGAAAGAGAGATATAAAGAGAGAGACAGAGAAAGAGGTAGAGAGAGAGAGAGATAGAATGAGAGAGAGAATAGAGGAGGTAGAGGTAGATGTAGAGGGAGAGATAGAAAGAGAGAGAGATATAAAGAGAGAGATAGAAAGAGAGAGACAGACAGAGAAAGAGGTAGAGAGAGAGAGATAGAATGAGAGAGAGAATAGAGGAGGTATGGGTAGAGGAAGAGGTAGAGAGAGAAATAGAAAGAGAGAGACAGAGAAAGAGGTAGAGAGAGAGAGATAGAATGAGAGAGAGAATAGAGGAGGTAGAGGTAGAGGTAGAGAGAGAATAGAGGAGGTAGAGGAAGAGGTAGAGAGAGAATAGAGGAGGTAGAGGAAGAGGTAGAGAGAGACAGACAGAGAAAGAGGTAGAGAGAGAGATAGAAAGAGAGAGACAGAGAAAGAGGTAGAGAGAGAGAGATAGAATGAGAGAGAGAATAGAGGAGGTAGAGGTAGAGGTAGAGAGAGAATAGAGGAGGTAGAGGAAGAGGTAGAGAGAGACAGACAGAGAAAGAGGTAGAGAGAGAGATATAAAGAGAGAGATAGAAAGAGAGAGACAGACAGAGAAAGAGGTAGAGAGAGAGATAAAGAGAGAGACAGAGAAAGAGGTAGAGAGAGAGAGATAGAATGAGAGAGAGAATAGAGGAGGAGGGTAGAGGAAGAGTAGAGAGAGAGATATAAAGAGAGAGACAGACAGAGAAAGAGGTAGAGAGAGAGAGATAGAATAGAGAGAGAATAGAGGAGGTATGGGTAGAGGAAGAGGTAGAGAGAGAGATATAAAGAGAGAGACAGACAGAGAAAGAGGTAGAGAGAGAGAGATAGAATGAGAGAGAGAATAGAGGAGGTAGGTAGAGGAAGAGTAGAAGAGAGATATAGAGAGAGACAGACAGAGAAAGAGGTAGAGAGAGAGATAGAATGAGAGAGAGAATAGAGGAGGTATGGGTAGAGGAAGAAGTAGAGAGAGAGAGAAGAGAGAGACAGACAGAGAAAGAAAGAGATAGAATGAGAGAGAGAATATAGGAGGTATGGGTAGAGGAAGAGGTAGAGAGAGAATAGAGGAGGTAAAGGAAGAGGTAGAGAGAGAATAGAGGAGGTAGAGGAGAGATATAAAGACAGACAGACAGAGAAAGAGGTAGAGAGAGATATAAAGAGAGAGACAGACAGAGAAAGAGGTAGAGAGAAGAGAATGAGAGAGACAGACAGAGAAAGAGGTAGAGAGAGAGAGATATAAAGAGAGAGACAGACAGAGAAAGAGGTAGAGAGAGAGATAGAAAGAGAGAGATAGAGAGAGAGAGACAGACAGAGAAAGAGGTAGAGAGAGATATATAAAGAGAGAGACAGAGAAAGAGGTAGAGAGAGAGATAGAATGAGAGAGAGAATAGAGGAGGTAGAGGAAGAGGTAGAGAGAGAATAGAGGAGGTAGAGGAAGAGGTAGAGAGAGAATAGAGGAGGTATGGGTAGAGGAAGAGGTAGAGAGAGAGATATAAAGAGAGAGACAGACAGAGAAAGAGGTAGAGAGAGAGATAGAATGAGAGAGAGAATAGAGGAGGTATGGGTAGAGGAAGAGGTAGAGAGAGAATAGAGGAGGTAGAGGAAGAGGTAGAGAGAGAATAGAGGAGGTAGAGGTAGAGAGAGAGATATAAAGAGAGAGACAGGCAGAGAAAGAGGTAGAGAGAGAGAGATATAAAGAGAGAGACAGACAGAGAAAGAGGTAGAGAGAGAGAGATAGAATGAGAGAGAGAATAGAGGAGGTAGAGGAAGAGGTAGAGAGAGAATAGAGGAGGTATGGGTAGAGGAAGAGGTCGAGAGAGAATAGAGGAGGTAGAGGAAGAGGTAGAGAGAGAATAGAGGAAGTAGAGGAAGAGGTAGATGTAGAGAGAGAATAGAAGAGGTAGAGGTAGAGGAAGAGGTAGAGAGAGAATAGAGGAGGTAGAGGTAAAGAGAGAATAGAAGAGGTAGAGGAAGAGAGAGAATAGAGCAGGTAGAGGAAGAGGTAGAGAGAGAATTGAGGAGGTAGAGGAAGAGGTAGAGAGAGAATTGAGGAGGTAGAGATAGAGGGAGAAAGAGGTAGAGAGAGAGAATAGAGCAGTAGTAGAGGTAGAGGAAGAGAGAGAATAGAGCAGGTAGAGGAAGAGGTAGAGAGAGAATTGAGGAGGTAGAGGAAGAGGTAGAGAGAGAATTGAGGAGGTAGAGGTAGAGAGAGAATAGAGCAGGTAGAGGAAGAGGTAGAGAGAGAATTGAGGAGGTAGAGGAAGAGGTAGAGAGAGATTAGAGCAGGTAGAAGAAGAGGTAGAGCTAGAATAGAGCAGGAAGAGGTAGAGGAAGAGGTAGAGAGAGAGGCAGGTAGAGGAAGAGGTAGAGAGAGATTAGAGCAGGTAGAGGAAGAGGTAGAGCTAGAATAGAGCAGGAATAGGTAGAGGAAGAGGTAGAGAGAGAATAGAGCAGGTAGAGAAAGAGGTAGAGAGAGAATAGATGAGGTAGAGGAAGAGGTAGAGAGAGAATAGAGGAGGTAGAGGTAGAGGAAGAGGTAGAGAGAGAATAGAGGAGGTAGAGGAAGAGGTAGAGGTAGAGAGAGAATAGAGGAGGTAGAGGTAGAGGAAGAGGTAGAGAGAGAGAGAATGAGAGAGAGAATAGAGGAGGTAGAGGTAGAGAGAGAATAGAGGAGGTAGAGGAAGAGGTAGAGAGAGAATAGAGGAGGTAGAGGAAGAGGTAGAGAGAGAATAGAGGAGGTAGAGATAGAGAAAGAGGTAGAGAGAGAATAGAGGAGGTAGAGGAAGAGGTAGAGAGAGAGAGATAGAAAGAGAGAGACAGACAGAGAAAGAGGTAGAGAGAGAGATAGAATGAGAGAGAGAATAGAGGAGGTAGAGGTAGAGAGAGAATAGAGGAGGTAGAGGAAGAGGTAGAGAGAGCATAGAGGAGGTAAAGGAAGAGGTAGAGAGAGAATAGAGGAGGTAGAGATAGAGAAAGAGGTAGAGAGAGAATAGAGGAGGTAGAGGAAGAGGTAGAGAGAGAGAGAGATAGAAAGAGAGAGAGACAGACAGAGAAAGAGGTAGAGAGAGAGATAGAATGAGAGAGAGAATAGAGGAGGTAGAGGTAGAGAGAGAATAGAGGAGGTAGAGGAAGAGGTAGAGAGAGAATACAGGAGGTAGAGGAAGAGGAAGAGGTTGAGAGAGAATAGAGCAGGTAGAGGTAGAGGAAGAGGTAGAGAGAGAATAGAGGAGGTAGAGGTAGAGGAAGAGGTAGAGAGAGATTAGAGCAGGTAGAGGAAGAGGTAGAGAGAGAATACAGGAGGTAGAGGTAGAGGAAGAGGTAGAGAGAGATTAGAGCAGGTAGAGGAAGAGGTAGAGAGAGAATACAGGAGGTAGAGGTAGAGGAAGAGGTAGAGAGAGATTAGAGCAGGTAGAGGAAGAGGTAGAGAGAGAATAGAGGAGGTAGAGGTAGAGGTAGAGAGAGATTAGAGCAGGTAGAGGAAGAGGTAGAGAGAGAATACAGGAGGTAGAGGTAGAGGAAGAAGAGAGAGATAGAGAGAGTAGAGGAAGAGGTAGAGAGAGATTAGAGAGGTAGAGGAAGAGGTAGAGAGAGAATACAGGAGGTAGAGGTAGAGGAAGAGGTAGAGAGAGATTAGAGAGTAGAGGAAGAGGTAGAGGAGGTAGAGGTAGAGGAAGAGGTAGAGAGAGAGAGGAGGTAGAGGAAGAGGAAGAGAGGATACAGGAGGTAGAGGAAGAGGTAGAGAGAGAATAGAGGAGGTAGAGGTAGAGGAAGAGGTTGAGAGAGAATAGAGGAGGTAGAGGTAGAGGAAGAGGTAGAGAGAGATTAGAGCAGGTAGAGGAAGAGGTAGAGAGAGAATAGAGGAGGTAGAGGTAGAGGAAGAGGTAGAGAGAGATTAGAGGAGGTAGAGGTAGAGGAAGAGGTTGAGAGAGAATAGAGGAGGTAGAGGTAGAGGAAGAGGTAGAGAGAGATTAGAGCAGGTAGAGGAAGAGGTAGAGAGAGAATAGAGGAGGTAGAGGTAGAGGAAGAGGTAGAGAGAGATTAGAGGAGGTAGAGGTAGAGGAAGAGGTAGAGAGAGAATACAGGAGGTAGAGGTAGAGGAAGAGGTAGAGAGAGATTAGAGCAGGTAGAGGAAGAGGTAGAGAGAGAATAGAGGAGGTAGAGGTAGAGGAAGAGGTAGAGAGAGATTAGAGGAGGTAGAGGTAGAGGAAGAGGTAGAGAGAGAATACAGGAGGAGGTAGAGGAAGAGGTAGAGAGAGATTAGAGCAGGTAGAGGAAGAGGTAGAGAGAGAATACAGAGGTAGAGGTAGAGGAAGAGGTAGAGAGATTAGAATAGAGGAAGAGGTAGAGAGAGAATACAGGAGGTAGAGGTAGAGGAAGAGGTAGAGAGAGATTAGAGAGGAAGAGGTAGAGAGAGAATACAGGAGGTAGAGGTAGAGGAAGAGGTAGAGAGAGATTAGAGCAGGTAGAGGAAGAGGTAGAGAGAGATTAGAGCAGGTAGAGGAAGAGGTAGAGAGAGAATACAGGAGGTAGAGGTAGAATTAGAGAGGCTGAGAAGATAAAGAGGAGAAGACAGGAGGTAGAGGTAGAGAGAGAGAGATAGAGCAGGTAGAGGAAGAGGTAGAGAGAGAATACAGGAGGTAGAGGTAGAGGAAGAGGTAGAGAGAGATTAGAGCAGGTAGAGGAAGAGGTAGAGAGAGAATACAGAGGTAGAGGTAGAGGTAGAGAGAGAGATTAGAGGAGGTAGAGGAAGAGGTAGAGAGAGAATAGAGGAGGAGAGGTAGAGGAAGAGGTTAGAGAGAGAATAGAGGAGGTAGAGGTAGAGGAAGAGGTAGAGAGAGATTAGAGCAGGTAGAGGAAGAGGTAGAGAGAGAATAGAGGAGGTAGAGGAGAGGAAGAGGTAGAGAGAGATTAGAGCAGGAGATAGAAGAGGTAGAGAGAGAATAAAGGAGGTAGAGGTAGAGGAAGAGGTAGAGAGAGATTAGAGGAGGTAGAGAGAAGAGGAAGAGGTAGAGAGATAATACAGGAGGTAGAGGAAGAGGTAGAGAGAGATTAGAGCAGGTAGAGGAAGAGGGAGAGAGAATAAGAGGTAGAGTAGAGAAGAATAGAGAGAGAAGAGCAGGAAGAGGAAGAGGTAGAGAGAGAATACAGGAGGTAGAGGTAGAGGAAGAGGTAGAGAGAGATTAGAGGAAGAGGTAGAGAGAGAATACAGGAGGTAGAGGTAGAGGAAGAGAGAGAATAGAGCAGGTAGAGGAAGAGGTAGAGAGAGAATTGAGGAGGTCGAGGAAGAGGTAGAGAGAGAATTGAGGAGGTAGAGGTAGAGAGAGAATAGAGCAGGTAGAGGAAGAGTATAGAGAGAATTAGAGAGGTAGAGGAAGAGGTAGAGAGAGAATACAGGAGGTAGAGGAGAGAAAGAGAGTAGAGAGAGATTAGGAGCAGGTAGAGGAAGAGGTAGAGAGAGAATACAGGAGGTAGAGGTAGAGGAAGAGGTAGAGAGAGATTAGAGCAGGTAGAGGAAGAGGTAGAGAGAGAATACAGGAGGTAGAGGTAGAGGAAGAGGTAGGGAGAGATTAGAGCAGGTAGAGGAAGAGGTAGAGAGAGAATAGAGGAGGTAGAGGTAGAGGAAGAGAGAGATACAGGAGGTAGAGGAAGAGGTAGAGAGAGAATAGAGGAGGTAGAGGTAGAGGAAGAGGTTGAGAGAGAATAGAGGAGGTAGAGGTAGAGGAAGAGGTAGAGAGAGATTAGAGCAGGTAGAGGAAGAGGTAGAGAGAGAATAAAGGAGGTAGAGGTAGAGGAAGAGGTAGAGAGAGATTAGAGGAGGTAGAGGTAGAGGAAGAGGTTGAGAGAGAATAGAGGAGGTAGAGGTAGAGGAAGAGGTAGAGAGAATAGAGCAGGTAGAGGAAGAGGTAGAGAGAGAATAAAGGAGGTAGAATAGAGGAAGAGGTAGAGAGAGATTAGGAAGGATGTAGAGGAGAGGAAGAGGTAGAGAGAGAATACAGGAGGTAGAGGAAGAGGTAGAGAGATTAGAGAGGTAGAGGAAGAGGTAGAGAGAGAGAATACAAAGAGGTAGAGGTAGAGGAAGAGGTAGAGAGAGATTAGAGGAGGTAGAGGAAGAGGTAGAGAGAGAATACAGGAGGTAGAGGTAGAGGAAGAGGTAGAGAGAGATTAGAGCAGGTAGAGGAAGAGGTAGAGAGAGAATACAGGAGGTAGAGGTAGAGGAAGAGGTAGAGAGAGGTAGAGAGGTAGAGGAAGAGGTAGAGAGAGATTAGAGCAGGTAGAGGAAGAGAGAGAGAATACAGGAGGTAGAGGTAGAGGAAGAGAGGAGAGAGATTAGAGAGGTAGAGGAGGTAGAGAGAGAGAGGTAGAGAGGTAGAGGAAGAGGTAGAGAGAGAATACAGGAGGTAGAGGTAGAGAAAGAGGTAGAGAGAGATTAGAGCAGGTAGAGGAAGAGGTAGAGAGAGAATACAGGAGGTAGAGGAAGAGGTAGAGAGAGATTAGAGCAGGTAGAGGAAGAGGTAGAGAGAGAATACAGGAGGTAGAGGTAGAGGAAGAGGTAGAGAGAGATTAGAGGAGCAGGTAGAGGAAGAGGTAGAGAGAGAATAGAGGAGGTAGAGGAAGAGGTAGAGAGAGATTAGAGCAGGTAGAGGAAGAGGTAGAGAGAGAATAGAGGAGGTAGAGGTAGAGGAAGAGGTAGAGAGAGATTAGAGGAGGTAGATGTAGAGGAAGAGGTAGAGAGAGAATACAGGAGGTAGAGGTAGAGGAAGAGGTAGAGAGAGATTAGAGCAGGTAGAGGAAGAGGTAGAGAGAGAATAAAGGAGGTAGAGGTAGAGGAAGAGGTAGAGAGAGATTAGAGGAGGTAGAGGTAGAGGAAGAGGTAGAGAGAGAATACAGGAGGAGGTAGAGGAAGAGGTAGAGAGAGATTAGAGCAGGTAGAGGAAGAGGTAGAGAGAGAATACAGGAGGTAGAGGTAGAGGAAGAGGTAGAGAGAGAATAGAGCAGGTAGAGGAAGAGGTAGAGAGAGAATACAGGAGGTAGAGGTAGAGGAAGAGGTAGAGAGAGAATAGAGGAAGAGGTAGAGAGAGAATAGGAGGTAGAGGAAGAGGAAGAGGTAGAGAGAGATTAGGAGGTAGAGGAAGAGGAAGAGGAGAGAGATTAGAGCAGGTAGAGGAAGAGGTAGAGAGAGAATACAGGAGGTAGAGGTAGAGGAAGAGGTAGAGAGAGAATACAGGAGGTAGAGGTAGAGAAAGAGGTAGAGAGAGATTAGAGCAGGTGGAGGAAGAGGTAGAGAGAGATTAGAGCAGGTAGAGGAAGAGGTAGAGAGAGATTAGAGCAGGTAGAGGAAGAGGTAGAGAGAGAATACATGAGGTAGAGGTAGTGGAAGAGGTAGAGAGAGATTAGAGAGGTAGAGGAAGAGTAGAGAGAGATTAGGCAGGTAGAGGAAGAGGTAGAGAGAGAATACAGGAGGTAGAGGTAGAGGAAGAGGTAGAGAGAGATTAGAGAGGCAGGTAGAGGAAGAGGTAGAGAGAGAATACAGGAGGTAGAGGTAGAGGAAGAGGTAGAGAGAGATTAGAGCAGGTAGAGGAAGAGGTAGAGAGAGAATAAAGGAGGTAGAGGTAGAGGTAGAGAGAGATTAGAGCAGGTAGAGGAAGAGGTGGAGAGAGAATACAGGAGGTAGAGGTAGAGGAAGAGGAGAGAGAGAAGAAGGAGGATGGAGAGAGATTAGAGCAGGTAGAGGAAGATGTAGAGAGAGAATACAGGAGGTAGAGGTAGAGGAAGAGGTAGAGAGAGATTAGAGCAGGTAGAGGAAGAGGAAGAGAGAGATTAGAGAGGTAGAGGAAGAGGTAGAGGAATAGAGGAAGAGAGGTAGAGGAAGAGAGAAGGAGGTAGAGGAAGAGGTAGAGAGAGAATAGAGGTAGAGGTAAGAGGAAGAGGTTGAGAGAGAATAGAGGAGGTAGAGGTAGAGGAAGAGGTAGAGAGAGAATAGAGCAGGTAGAGGAAGAGGTTGAAGAGAATTAGAGGTAGAGGTAGAGGAAGAGGTAGAGAGAGATTAGAGCAGGTAGAGGAAGAGGTAGAGAGAGAATACAGGAGGTAGAGGTAGAGGAAGAGGTAGAGAGAGAATAGAGGAGGTAGAGGTAGAGGAAGAGGTAGAGAGAGATTAGAGGCAGGTAGAGGAAGAGGTAGAGAGAGAATAGAGGAGGTAGAGGTAGAGGAAGAGGTAGAGAGAGATTAGAGGAGGTAGATGTAGAGGAAGAGGTAGAGAGAGAATACAGGAGGTAGAGGTAGAGGAAGAGGTAGAGAGAGATTAGAGCAGGTAGAGGAAGAGGTAGAGAGAGAATAAAGGAGGTAGAGGTAGAGGAAGAGGTAGAGAGAGATTAGAGGAGGTAGAGGTAGAGGAAGAGGTGGAGAGAGAATACAGGAGGTAGAGGTAGAGGAAGAGGTGGAGAGAGATTAGAGCAGGTAGAGGAAGAGGTAGAGAGAGAATACAGGAGGTAGAGGTAGAGGAAGAGGTAGAGAGAGAATACAGGAGGTAGAGGTAGAGAAAGAGGTAGAGAGAGATTAGAGCAGGTGGAGGAAGAGGTAGAGAGAGATTAGAGCAGGTAGAGGAAGAGGTAGAGAGAGATTACAGGAGGTAGAGGTAGAGAAAGAGGTAGAGAGAGAAGAGCAGGTATAGGAAGAGGTAGAGAGAGAATACAGGAGGTAGAGGTAGAGGAAGAGGTAGAGAGAGATTAGAGCAGGTAGAGGAAGAGGTAGAGAGAGAATAGAGGAGTAGAGTAGAGGAAGAGGTAGAGAGAGAATACAGGAGGTAGAGGTAGAGGAAGAGGTAGAGAGATTAGAGGAGGTAGAGGTAGAGGAAGAGGTAGAGAGAGAATAGAGGAGGTAGAGGTAGAGGAAGAGGTTGAGAGAGAATACAGGAGGTAGAGGTAGAGGAAGAGGTAGAGAGAGATTAGGAGAGGTAGAGGTAGAGATAGAGAGAGAATACAGGAGGTAGAGGTAGAGGAAGAGGTAGAGAGAGATTAGAGCAGGTAGAGGAAGAGGTAGAGAGAGAATACAGGAGGTAGAGGTAGAGGAAGAGGTAGAGAGAGATTAGAGCAGGTAGAGGAAGAGGTAGAGAGAGAATACAGGAGGTAGAGGTAGAGGAAGAGGTAGAGAGAGAATACAGGAGGTAGAGGTAGTGGAAGAGGTAGAGAGAGAATAGAGGAGGTAGAGGAAGAGGTAGAGAGAGAATACAGGAGGTAGAGGTAGAGGAAGAGGTAGAGAGAGAATACAGGAGGTAGAGTTAGTGGAAGAGGTAGAGAGAGAATAGAGGAGGTAGAGTTAGAGACTAACAGTTCTGGGTTTGAAGGGAGGCTGTATCTCCATTCTCTCCAGTCGGTCCCAGTCCATCCAACGGAAGAAGTGATGTTCCCGTATCTCTTTCTCCCCCTCCTCCCCTCCGCCCAGTCGCTTCGCTGGGTGCTTGGTCAGGAGCTGGGCACAGTGGAGTGGAATAAAGAAGAAGAGTGTGAAAATGGAGGGAAAAGGAGAGAAGGAGAGATAGAAAAGAGGTCGAGAGCATTAGATCGATGGAGCATTGTCTTGAAATATCATTCTTGCAGAGTTGCAAGGTTAGTATGCTGTACCTTCCACTATGTTGACTTAAAAATGACATGGTGAGATATGCCTTCTTGACTGTTCCTAAGTGAATTGAATAGAATGTAGATTACCCCCTTGCAGATGGCGACGGCCTCACGGGACAGACTCTTGGGATAGGAGACACTCTGCTCCATGATGGACTGAAACAACTCCTCCTCATCAACACCATCAAAGGGAGGCTGGGAGGGGAGGACAGAGGAGGACAGAGAGAGTTGAGGGGGGTGAGAGAGTATGGAAGGGGGAAGGGGGAATGCAGAGGGAGCGAGGGAGGATGGGAGGGAAGAGGAGGAAGATAGAAAAAGAGGGAGGGAGGTGAGCGAGAGAGAGAGAGAATTTGAAAGCAAATCCAATTTTGATCAACTCCCATATCTACTGGGTGAAATACCACAGTGTGACATCAGAGCAGCAAGATGTGTGACCTGTTGCCACAAGAAAAGGGCAACCAGTGAAGAACAAACACCATTGTAAATGCAACTCATATTTATATTTCATTTCCCTGTTGTACTTTAACTATCTGCACATCATTGCAACACTGTATACAGACATAATATTACATTTGAAATGTCTTTATTCTTTTGGAAATCTGTGAGTGTAATGTTTACTGCTCATTTCTGATTGTTTACTTCACTTTTGTTTATTATCTATTTCACTTGCTTTGGCAATGTGAACATATGTTTTCCATGCCAATAAAACCCCTTAAATTGAAATAGAAATTGAGAGAGAGAGGGGACATAGTTGTTTCTATTGTGTTGAAGGCATTGGTGCTAGATTCAGTGCTAGAAAGAATGGAGAAGTCAAGTCATACCTGTCCAGCCAACATCTCATAGAGCAGCACCCCATACGACCACCAGTCAACTGCCTTACCATAGGACTGGTAAGCTACAATCTGACAGACAGGGAGGACAAGAGGGAGGACAGGATTACACAGAGGGTCAGGAAACGCTGTACATCTGTGGATACACTATATACACTATATACACAGGCAGGCAGGCAGACAGGCAGGCAGGCAGGCAGGCAGGCAGGCAGGCAGGCAGGCAGGCAGGCAGGCAGGCAGGCAGGCAGGCAGGCAGGCAGGCAGGAGGGCAGGCAGGCAGGCAGGCAGGAGGGCAGGCAGGCAGGCAGACAGACATTGACCACAATGACAGATGCAGGAAAATCAATAGAGATTTTTCATTAGATGATCAATCCCCTACGGGTTTACCTAGGAAGTTAATGATACCACAATGACGCACACGCCAATCACCAATCACACAGTCTGTCTCTCACACGCCAATCACCAATCACACAGTCTGTCTCTCACACACCAATCACCAATCCCACTGTCTCTCACACACCAATCACATTGTCTCTCACATGCTAATCACCAATCACACTGTCTCTCACACACAGAACACATGCACACACTGTATACACTGTACACTGTACACTGTACACTGTACACACACACACACACACACACACACACACATTGACAGGAGACATGAAGTGAAGAGAGGTGCAGAAGAGACAGCCTCATGCCACAGCTCTGGAAAACAGTGTGACTAAACAAACAGAAAGACAGAGGATGTCTCAGAGACAGGAGGGATGAGAGGTGAGAGGTGGGGGGGTAAGTACTGTGCTCGGCGGGCATGAGAGGGAGTGAGTGAGGGGAGTAAGAGGGGTGATGAATGGAGTACCTCTGGTGCGATGTAGTCTGGGGTCCCACAGAAGGTACGTGTAGTGTCACCTTCAAACATGCCCTCCCTACACATCCCAAAATCAGCTATCTTTATATGACCCTCACTGTCCAGCAACACGTTATCCAGCTTCAGATCCCTGTGAGATAGGGAGAGAGAGATAGAGACATAGAGATAGAGAGACACACAGAGAGAGAGAGAGAGAGAGAGAGACAGACAGACAGACAGACAGTAGGAGAGAGAGAGAGTGTGAGAGAGAGTGAGTGAGAGAGAAAGAAAGAAAGAAAGAAAGAAAGAAAGAAAGAAAGAAAGAAAGAAAGAAAGAGATAAAGAAAGAAAGAGAGAGAGAGAGAGAGAGAGAGAGAGAGAGAGAACACATATTGTATGTGATTCCTTTAATACCTGTAGATGATTCCTGTAATACCTGTAGATGATTCCTGTAATACCTGTAGATGATTCCTTTAATACCTGTAGATGATTATTTTAATACCTGTAGTTTATTCCTGTAATAACTGTAGATGATTCCTGTAATAACTGTAGATGATTCCTGTAATACTTGTAGATGATTCCTTTAATACCTGTAGATGATTCCTGTAATACCTGTAGATGATTCCTTTGATACCCGTAGATGATTCCTTTAATACCCGTAGATGATTCCTTTAATACCCGTAGATGATTCCTTTAATACCTGTAGATGATTCCTTTAATAACTGTAGATGATTCCTTTAATACCTGTAGATGATTCCTTTAATACCTGTAGATGATTCCTTTAATACCCGTAGATGATTCTTTTAATACCTGTAGATGATTCCTGTAATAACTGTAGATGATTCCTTTAATACCTGTAGATGATTCCTTTAATAGCTGTAGATGATTCCTTTAATACCTGTAGATGATTCCTTTAATACCTGTAGATGATTCCTTTAATACCTGTAGATGATTCCTGTAATACCTGTAGATGATTCCTGCAATACCTGTAGATGATTCCTTTAATACCTGCAGATGATTCCTTTAATACCTGTAGATGATTCCTGTAATAACTGTAGATGATTCCTGCAATACCTGTAGATGATTCCTGTAATACCTGTAGATGATTCCTGCAATACCTGTAGATGATTCCTTTAATACCTGTAGATGATTATTTTAATACCTGTAGTTTATTCCTGTAATAACTGTAGATGATTCCTGTAATAACTGTAGATGATTCCTGTAATACTTGTAGATGATTCCTTTAATACCTGTAGATGATTCCTGTAATACCTGTAGATGATTCCTTTGATACCCGTAGATGATTCCTTTAATACCCGTAGATGATTCCTTTAATACCTGTAGATGATTCCTTTAATACCCGTAGATGATTCTTTTAATACCTGTAGATGATTCCTGCAATACCTGTAGATGATTCCTTTAATACCTGCAGATGATTCCTTTAATACCTGTAGATGATTCCGGTAATAACTGTAGATGATTCCTGCAATACCTGTAGATGATTCCTGTAATACCTGTAGATGATTCCTGTAATACTTGTAGATGATTCCTTTAATACCTGTAGATGATTCCTTTAATACCCGTAGATGATTCCTTTAATACCTGTAGATGATTCATTTAATACCTGTAGATGATTCCTGTAATACCTGTCGATGATTCCTGTAATACCTGTAGATGATTCCTTTAATACCTGTAGATGATTCCTGTAATACCTGTAGATGATTCCTGCAATACCTGTAGATGATTCCTGTAATACCTGTAGATGATCCCTGTAATACCTGTAGATGATTCCTTTAATACCCGTAGATGATTCTTTTAATACCTGTAGATGATTCCTGCAATACCTGTAGATGATTCATTTAATACCTGTAGATGATCCCTGTAATACCTGTAGATGATTCCTTTAATAGCTGTAGATGATTCCTTTAATACCTGTAGATGATTCCTGTAATACCTGTAGATGATTCCTGCAATACCTGTAGATGATTCCTGTAATACCTGTAGATGATCCCTGTAATACCTGTAGATGATTCCTTTAATAGCTGTAGATGATTCCTTTAATACCTATAGATGATTCCTTTAATACCTGTAGATGATTCCTTTAATACCTGTAGATGATTCCTTTAGTATGGAGGAAGAAGAGGCCTATGGCTATCTCTGCTGCATAGAACCTGAGGGAGAGAGAGAGATAAAGAGAGAGAGAAAGAGAGAGAGAGAGAGAGAGAGAGAGAGAGAGAGAGAGAGAGAGAGAGAGAGAGAGAGAATGTAATTGGGAGAGAGACACAGAGAGACACAGTGATAGAGTGCTAGGTAGAGATAGAGTTAGCTATTGATGACTGATCACAGCTTATTGATGATGGGGTAGCACCTGGCTGAGATGGAGGAGGAGGGAGAGGGGAGGAGAGCAGGGAGGGACGGATGGTGGAGGTGACTGTGATATGTATGGCAATCTGCTTGACTAATAAAACCAGATGGAACGATGGATGGAGAGAGAGGGAAGTAGGTTGTATACATACGCTGCGTGGGGCTCTTTGAACTTGCCAACTATCTGGATGTGAAACATGAGGTCTCCTCCGTTGACATACTCCATCACATAGTAGAGACGGTCCTGAGTGATGGAAAATAATGATGCTGTTACTAGGGAAACGAAAACACACACACATTGCTTCTTGAGGTAAATGAATTGACCTTTTAGTCAAATAGTCCAACTAATTATTGTTTGACCTGAGAGAGCAAACAGACAAGACCACACAAACATGATCACTAGTACCACTGCCCTGGTATTTTCCTAATGATGCACACACACACACACACACACACACACACACACACACACACACACACACACACACACACACACACACACACACACACACACACACACACACACACACACACACACACACACACACACACACACACACACACACACACACACACACACACACAATTAGCCTCATATGGACATTGTACACATATGACAACTGTAGACAATGCAATAACACACACGCGCACACTCATGGATGGTCGCACACACAACGTACGTGTAGGCACGCGCTCCCACCCATACACACACACAACGTACGTGTAGGCACGCGCTCCCACCCATACACACACACAACGTACGTGTAGGCACGCGCTCCCACCCATACACACACACAACGTACGTGTAGGCACGCGCTCCCACCCATACACACACACAACGTACGTGTAGGCACGCGCTCCCACCCATACACACACACAACGTACGTGTAGGCACGCGCTCCCACCCATACACACACACAACGTACGTGTAGGCACGCGCTCCCACCCATACACACACACAACGTACCTGTAGGCACACGCTCCCACCCATACACACACACACAACGTACCTGTAGGCACGCGCTCCCACCCATACACACACACACAACGTACCTGTAGGCACACGCTCCCACCCATACACACACACACAACGTACCTGTAGGCACGCGCTCCCACCCATACACACACACACAACGTACCTGTAGGCACGCGCTCCCACCCATACACACACACAACGTACCTGTAGGCACGCGCTCCCACCCATACACACACACAACGTACCTGTAGGCACACGCTCCCACCCATACACACACACAACGTACCTGTAGGCACGCGCTCCCACCCATACACACACACAACGTACCTGTAGGCACGCGCTCCCACCCATACACACACACAACGTACCTGTAGGCACACGCTCCCACCCATACACACACACAACGTACCTGTAGGCACACGCTCCCACCCATACACACACACAACGTACCTGTAGGCACGCGCTCCCACCCATACACACACACAACGTACCTGTAGGCACACGCTCCCACCCATACACACACACAACGTACCTGTAGGCACGCGCTCCCACCCATACACACACACAACGTACCTGTAGGCACACGCTCCCACCCACACACACACACAACGTACCTGTAGGCACACGCTCCCACCCATACACACACACAACGTACCTGTAGGCACACGCTCCCACCCATACACACACACAACGTACCTGTAGGCACGCGCTCCCACCCATACACACACACAACGTACCTGTAGGCACGCGCTCCCACCCATACACACACACACAACGTACCTGTAGGCACACGCTCCCACCCATACACACACACAACGTACCTGTAGGCACGCGCTCCCACCCATACACACACACAACGTACCTGTAGGCACACGCTCCCACCCATACACACACACAACGTACCTGTAGGCACACGCTCCCACCCATACACACACACAACGTACCTGTAGGCACGCGCTCCCACCATACACACACACACACAACGTACCTGTAGGCACGCGCTCCCACCCATACACACACAACGTACCTGTAGGCACGCGCTCCCACCCACACACACACAACGTACCTGTAGGCACGCGCTCCCACCCACACACACACACAACGTACCTGTAGGCACGCGCTCCCACCCATACACACACACAACGTACCTGTAGGCACACGCTCCCACCCATACACACACACAACGTACGTGTAGGCACGCGCTCCCACCCATACACACACACAACGTACCTGTAGGCACACGCTCCCACCCATACACACACACAACACACGTGTAGGCACGCGCTCCCACCCATACACACACACAACGTACCTGTAGGCACGCGCTCCCACCCATACACACACACAACACGTGTAGGCACGCGCTCCCACCCATACACACACACAACACACGTGTAGGCACGCGCTCCCACCCATACACACACACAACGTACCTGTAGGCACGCGCTCCCACCCATACACACACACAACGTACCTGTAGGCACGCGCTCCCACCCATACACACACACAACGTACCTGTAGGCACGCGCTCCCACCCATACACACACACAACGTACCTGTAGGCACGCGCTCCCACCCATACACACACACAACGTACCTGTAGGCACACGCTCCCACCCATACACACACACAACGTACCTGTAGGCACACGCTCCCACCCATACACACACACACAACGTACCTGTAGGCACACGCTCCCACCCATACACACACACAACGTACCTGTAGGCACACGCTCCCACCCATACACACACACAACACACTGTAGGCACACGCTCCCACCCACACACACACACAACACACCTGTAGGCACGCGCTCCCACCCATACACACACACAACGTACCTGTAGGCACGCGCTCCCACCCATACACACACACACAACGTACCTGTAGGCACACGCTCCCACCCATACACACACACAACACCTGTAGGCACGCGCTCCCACCCATACACACACACAACGTACCTGTAGGCACACGCTCCCACCCATACACACACACACAACGTACCTGTAGGCACGCGCTCCCACCCATACACACACACAACGTACCTGTAGGCACGCGCTCCCACACATACACACACACAACGTACCTGTAGGCACACGCTCCCACCCATACACACACACAACGTACCTGTAGGCACGCGCTCCCACCCACACACACACACAACGTACCTGTAGGCACACGCTCCCACCCATACACACACACAACGTACCTGTAGGCACACGCTCCCACCCATACACACACACAACACCTGTAGGCACACGCTACCCACCCATACACACACACAACACCTGTAGGCACACGCTCCCACCCATACACACACACAACACCTGTAGGCACGCGCTCCCACCCATACACACACACAACGTACCTGTAGGCACGCGCTCCCACCCATACACACACACAACGTACCTGTAGGCACGCGCTCCCACCCACACACACACACAACACACGTGTAGGCACGCGCTCCCACCCATACACACACACAACGTACCTGTAGGCACGCGCTCCCACCCATACACACACAACGTACCTGTAGGCACGCGCTCCCACCCATACACACACACAACGTACCTGTAGGCACGCGCTCCCACCCACACACACACACAACACACGTGTAGGCACGCGCTCCCACCCATACACACACACAACACACGTGTAGGCACGCGCTCCCACCCACACACACACACAACACACGTGTAGGCACGCGCTCCCACCCATACACACACACAACACACGTGTAGGCACGCGCTCCCACCCACACACACACACAACACACCTGTAGGCACACGCTCCCACCCATACACACACACAACGTACCTGTAGGCACACGCTCCCACCCACACACACACAACACCTGTAGGCACGCGCTCCCACCCATACACACACACAACACACCTGTAGGCACGCGCTCCCACCCATACACACACACAACACACCTGTAGGCACGCGCTCCCACCCAACACACACACAACGTCCCACCTGTAGGCACGCGCTCCCACCCATACACACACACAACACCTGTAGGCACACGCTCCCACCCATACACACACACAACACACGTGTAGGCACGCGCTCCCACCCATACACACACACAACGTACCTGTAGGCACGCGCTCCCACCCATACACACACACAACACACGTGTAGGCACGCGCTCCCACCCATACACACACACAACACACGTGTAGGCACGCGCTCCCACCCATACACACACACAACACACCTGTAGGCACGCGCTCCCACCCATACACACACACAACACGCGTGTAGGCACGCGCTCCCACCCATACACACACACACACAACGTACCTGTAGGCACACGCTCCCACCCATACACACACACAACGTACGTGTAGGCACGCGCTCCCACCCATACACACACACAACGTACCTGTAGGCACACGCTCCCACCCATACACACACACAACACACCTGTAGGCACACGCTCCCACCCATACACACACACACAACGTACCTGTAGGCACACGCTCCCACCCATACACACACACAACGTACCTGTAGGCACACGCTCCCACCCATACACACACACAACGTACCTGTAGGCACACGCTCCCACCCATACACACACACAACGTACCTGTAGGCACACGCTCCCACCCATACACACACACAACGTACCTGTAGGCACGCGCTCCCACCCATACACACACACAACGTACCTGTAGGCACACGCTCCCACCCATACACACACACAACGTACCTGTAGGCACGCGCTCCCACCCATACACACACACAACACCTGTAGGCACACGCTCCCACCCATACACACACACAACGCACCTGTAGGCACGCGCTCCCACCCATACACACACACAACACACCTGTAGGCACGCGCTCCCACCCATACACACACACAACACACCTGTAGGCACGCGCTCCCACCCATACACACACACAACGTACCTGTAGGCACACGCTCCCACCCATACACACACACAACGTACCTGTAGGCACACGCTCCCACCCATACACACACACAACGTACCTGTAGGCACGCGCTCCCACCCATACACACACACAACGTACCTGTAGGCACACGCTCCCACCCATACACACACACAACGTACCTGTAGGCACACGCTCCCACCCACACACACACACAACACACGTGTAGGCACGCGCTCCCACCCATACACACACACAACGTACCTGTAGGCACGCGCTCCCACCCATACACACACACAACGTACCTGTAGGCACACGCTCCCACCCATACACACACACAACGTACCTGTAGGCACACGCTCCCACCCATACACACACACAACGTACCTGTAGGCACACGCTCCCACCCATACACACACACAACGTACCTGTAGGCACACACTCCCACCCATACACACACAACGTACCTGTAGACACACGCTCCCACCCATACACACACACAACGTACCTGTAGGCACGCGCTCCCACCCATACACACACACAACGTACCTGTAGGCACACGCTCCCACCCATACACACACACACAACGTACCTGTAGGCACACGCTCCCACCCATACACACACACAACGTACCTGTAGGCACACGCTCCCACCCATACACACACACACAACGTACCTGTAGGCACACGCTCCCACCCATACACACACACAACGTACCTGTAGGCACACGCTCCCACCCATACACACACACACAACGTACCTGTAGGCACACGCTCCCACCCATACACACACACAACGTACCTGTAGGCACACGCTCCCACCCATACACACACACAACGTACCTGTAGGCACACGCTCCCACCCATACACACACACAACGTACCTGTAGGCACACGCTCCCACCCATACACACACACAACGTACCTGTAGGCACACGCTCCCACCCATACACACACACAACGTACCTGTAGGCACACGCTCCCACCCATACACACACACAACGTACCTGTAGGCACGCGCTCCCACCCATACACACACACAACGTACCTGTAGGCACACGCTCCCACCCATACACACACACACAACGTACCTGTAGGCACACGCTCCCACCCATACACACACACAACGTACCTGTAGGCACACGCACCCACCCATACACACACACAACGTACCTGTAGGCACACGCTCCCACCCATACACACACACAACGTACCTGTAGGCACACGCTCCCACCCATACACACACACAACGTACCTGTAGGCACACGCTCCCACCCATACACACACACAACGTACCTGTAGGCACACGCTCCCACCCATACACACACACACACAACGTGCCTGTAGGCACACGCTCCCCACCCATACACACACACAACGTACCTGTAGGCACGCGCTCCCACCCATACACACACACAACGTACCTGTAGGCACGCGCTCCCACCCATACACACACACAACGTACCTGTAGGCACGCGCTCCCACCCATACACACACACAACGTACCTGTAGGCACACGCTCCCACCCATACACACACACAACGTACCTGTAGGCACACGCTCCCACCCATACACACACACAACGTACCTGTAGGCACACGCTCCCACCCATACACACACACAACGTACCTGTAGGCACGCGCTCCCACCCATACACACACACAACGTACCTGTAGACACACGCTCCCACCCATACACACACACAACGTACCTGTAGGCACGCGCTCCCACCCACACACACACACATACACATGATGTAATTCCCCTCCAGTCAAAATGAAAAACAATCTGTTCTCAAATAACCTCTCCTCCAGGACTAATGACCTTGTTAAGGGAAGCAAGCTAATTATTTCATTGGTTCATTTAAACACAGATCTGGGTCAACTAAGACCAATATGATTAAAGGGTGAAACACCTAAATGTGTTAAACTTGAGGTTCATTGACCAAAACAAGTTGATTGAAGACGTGATAATTCAAAGCACTGACATGTCCCCTGACATGATTGATTGACAGACATAATTATATGTCCAATATGGTTTCATGTAGTGAATGCACTTTAAGGAATTTGCTGCAAACTGCCAGGAGGGTATTGTGGTAAGGCATGTTGCTCCATCACACACACCTCTGTCTGGAAGGCTGAGTAGAGTGCTGTGAGAAAGTGGGGGCGGTTGGCCAGTCCCAGAACCCTCCTCTCCACCATGGCACTCTCTGTGTCCTCATCCTGGAACAGCACATCCTTCTTTAACACCTTCACCGCAAACAGACGCTCACTTCCTCTCTCCTCAGCCAGCAGTACCTGGGGGAGAGGGGGAGGGGGAGGGAGGGGGAGGGAGGGGGGGGAGGGGGGGGAGGGGGAGAGGGAGGGGGGTAGGGAGGGGGAGGGGGAGGAAGGGAGGGGTAGGGAGGGGTAGGGAGGGAGGGGGAGGGGGAGGGGGCAGGGGGAGGGAGGGGGAGGAAGGGAGGGGTAGGGAGGGGCAGGGAGGGGAGGGAGGGGGAGGGGGAGGGGGAGGGAGGGGGAGGGAGGGGGGGGAGGGAGGGGAGGGAGGGAGGGGGAGGAAGGGAGGGGGAGGGAGGGGGAGGGAGGGAGGGGAGGGGTGGGGGAGGGAGGGGGGGGGGTAGACCGACTGACTATCAGAAAGACGGACTGACTATCAGAAAGACAGACTGACACACAGAAAGACAGACTGGCACACAGAACGACAGACTGACTATCAGAAGGACAGATTGACTATCAGAAAGACAGATTGACTATCAGAAAGACAGACTGACTATCAGAAAGACAGATTGACTATAAGAAAGAGACTGACTATCAGAAAGACAGATTGACTATCAGAAAGACAGACTGACTATCAGAAAGACAGATTGACTATAAGAAAGAGACTGACTATCAGAAAGACAGATTGACTATCAGAAAGACAGACTGACTATCAGAAAGACAGATTGACTATAAGAAAGAGACTGACTATCAGAAAGATAGATTGACTATCAGAAGGACAGATTGACTATCAGAAAGACAGATTGACTATCAGAAAGACAGATTGACTATCAGAAAGATAGACTGATTATCAGAAAGACAGATTGACTATCAGAAAGACAGACTGACACACAGAAAGACAGATTGACTATCAGAAAGACAGACTGACACACAGAAAGACATATTGACTATCAGAAAGACAGACTGACTATCAGAAAGACAGATTGACTATCAGAAAGACAGATTGACTATCAGAAAGACAGACTGACACACAGAAAGACAGATTGACTATCAGAAAGACAGACTGACACACAGAAAGACAGACTGACACAAAGAAAGACAGACTGACTATCAGAAAGAGACTGACTATCAGAATGACAGACTGACTATCAGAAAGAGACTGACTATCAGAAAGACAGACTGACACAAAGAAAGAAAGACTGACACACAGAAAGATAGATTGACTATCAGAAAGACAGATTGACTATCAGAAAGACAGATTGACTATCAGAAAGACAGACTGACACAAAGAAAGACAGACTGACACACAGAAAGATAGATTGACTATCAGAAAGACAGATTGACTATCAGAAAGACAGATTGACTATCAGAAAGAGACTGACTATCAGAAAGACAGATTGACTATCAGAAGGACAGATTGACTATCAGAAAGACAGATTGACTATCAGAAAGACAGATTGACTATCAGAAAGACTGACACACAGAAAGACAGATTGACTATCAGAAAGACAGACTGACACACAGAAAGACAGACTGACACACAGAAAGACAGACTGACTACCTGAAAGACAGACTGACACACAGAAAGACAGACTGACACAAAGAAAGACAGACTGACTATCAGAAAGAGACTGACTATCAGAAAGACAGATTGACACAAAGAAAGACAGACTGACTATCAGAAAGAGACTGACTATCAGAAAGACAGATTGACTATCAGAATGACAGACTGACTATCAGAAAGAGACTGACTATCAGAAAGACAGACTGACACAAAGAAAGACAGACTGACTATCAGAAAGACAGATTGACTATCAGAAAGACAGATTGACTATCAGAAAGACAGACTGACTATCAGAAAGACAGATTGACTATCAGAAAGACAGATTGACTATCAGCAAGACAGACTGACACACAGAAAGACAGACTGACACACAGAAAGACAGACTGACTACCTGAAAGACAGACTGACTATCAGAAAGACAGACTGACACACAGAAATACAGACTGACACAAAGAAAGACAGACTGACTATCAGAAAGAGACTGACTATCAGAAGGACAGACTGACTATCAGAAAGAGACTGACTATCAGAAAGACAGACTGACACAAAGAAAGACAGATTGACTATCAGAAAGACAGATTGACTATCATAAAGACAGATTGACTATCAGAAAGACAGATTGACTATCAGAAAGACAGATTGACTATCAGAAAGATAGACTGATTATCAGAAAGACAGATTGACTATCAGAAAGAGACTGACTATCAGAATGACAGACTGACTATCAGAAAGAGACTGACTATCAGAAAGACAGACTGACACAAAGAAAGACAGACTGACACACAGAAAGATAGATTGACTATCAGAAGGACAGATTGACTATCAGAAAGACAGATTGACTATCAGAAAGACAGATTGACTATCAGAAAGACAGACTGACACACAGAAAGACAGATTGACTATCAGAAAGACAGACTGACACACAGAAAGACAGACTGACACACAGAAAGACAGACTGACTACCTGAAAGACAGACTGACTACCTGAAAGACAGACTGACTATCAGAAAGACAGACTGACACACAGAAATACAGACTGACACAAAGAAAGACAGACTGACTATCAGAAAGAGACTGACTATCAGAAAGACAGATTGACTATCAGAATGACAGACTGACTATCAGAAAGAGACTGACTATCAGAAAGACAGACTGACACAAAGAAAGACAGACTGACTATCAGAAAGACAGATTGACTATCAGAAAGACAGATTGATTATCAGAAAGACAGATTGACTATCAGAAAGACAGATTGACTATCAGAAAGACAGATTGACTATCAGAAAGACAGACTGACACACAGAAAGACAGACTGACTACTTGAAAGACAGACTGACTATCAGAAAGACAGACTGACTATCAGAAAGACAGACTGACACAAAGAAAGACAGACTGACACACAGAAAGATAGATTGTCTATCAGAAAGACAGATTGACTATCAGAAAGACAGACTGACTATCAGAAAGACAGATTGACTATCAGAAAGACAGATTGACACACAGAAAGACAGACTGACACACAGAAAGACAGACTGACTACCTGAAAGACAGATTGACTATCAGAAAGACAGATTGACTATCAGAAAGACAGACTGACACACAGAAATACAGACTGACACAAAGAAAGACAGACTGACTATCAGAAAGAGACTGACTATCAGAAGGACAGACTGACTATCAGAAAGAGACTGACTATCAGAAAGACAGACTGACACAAAGAAAGACAGAT
This sequence comes from Oncorhynchus keta, assembly GCF_023373465.1. Taxonomy (NCBI): domain Eukaryota; kingdom Metazoa; phylum Chordata; class Actinopteri; order Salmoniformes; family Salmonidae; genus Oncorhynchus; species Oncorhynchus keta. The sequence goes on from NC_068454.1 coordinate 76,834,697, forward strand.
TGACTATCAGAAAGACAGATTGACTATCATAAAGACAGATTGACTATCAGAAAGACAGATTGACTATCAGAAAGACAGACTGACTATCAGAAAGAGACTGACTATCAGAAAGACAGATTGACTATCAGAAAGACAGACTGACACACAGAAAGACAGACTGACTACTTGAAAGACAGACTGACTATCAGAAAGACAGACTGACTATCAGAAAGACAGACTGACACAAAGAAAGACAGACTGACACACAGAAAGATAGATTGTCTATCAGAAAGACAGATTGACTATCAGAAAGACAGACTGACTATCAGAAAGACAGATTGACTATCAGAAAGACAGATTGACACACAGAAAGACAGACTGACACACAGAAAGACAGACTGACTACCTGAAAGACAGATTGACTATCAGAAAGACAGATTGACTATCAGAAAGACAGACTGACACACAGAAATACAGACTGACACAAAGAAAGACAGACTGACTATCAGAAAGAGACTGACTATCAGAAGGACAGACTGACTATCAGAAAGAGACTGACTATCAGAAAGACAGACTGACACAAAGAAAGACAGATTGACTATCAGAAAGACAGATTGACTATCATAAAGACAGATTGACTATCAGAAAGACAGATTGACTATCAGAAAGACAGACTGACTATCAGAAAGACAGATTGACTATCAGAAAGAGACTGACTATCAGAATGACAGACTGACTATCAGAAAGAGACTGACTATCAGAAAGACAGACTGACACAAAGAAAGACAGACTGACTATCAGAAAGACAGACTGACTACAAAGAAAGACAGATTGACTATCAGAAAGACAGATTGACTATCAGAAAGACAGACTGACACAAACAAAGACAGACTGACACACAGAAAGATAGATTGACTATCAGAAAGACAGATTGACTATCAGAAAGACAGATTGACTATCAGAAAGACAGATTGACACACAGAAAGACAGACTGACACACAGAAAGACAGACTGACTACCTGAAAGACAGATTGACTATCAGAAAGACAGATTGACTATCAGAAAGACAGACTGACACACAGAAATACAGACTGACACAAAGAAAGACAGACTGACTATCAGAAAGAGACTGACTATCAGAAAGACAGATTGACTATCAGAATGACAGACTGACTATAAGAAAGAGACTGACTATCAGAAAGACAGACTGACTACAAAGAAAGACAGACTGACTATCAGAAAGACAGATTGACTATCAGAAAGACAGATTGACTATCAGAAAGACAGATTGACTATCAGAAAGACAGATTGACTATCAGAAAGACAGATTGACTATCAGAAAGACAGATTGACACAGAAAGACAGACTGACTACACAGAAAGACAGACTGACTATGAAAGACAGACTGACTATCAGAAAGACAGACTGACTATCAGAAAGACAGACTGACACAAAGAAAGACAGATTGACTACAGAAAGACAGATTGACTATCAGAAAGACAGACTGACTATCAGAAAGACAGATTGACTATCAGAAAGACAGATTGACTATCAGAAAGACAGATTGACACACAGAAAGACAGACTGACACACAGAAAGACAGACTGACTACCTGAAAGACAGATTGACTATCAGAAAGACAGATTGACTATCAGAAAGACAGACTGACACACAGAAATACAGACTGACACAAAGAAAGACAGACTGACTATCAGAAAGAGACTGACTATCAGAAGGACAGACTGACTATCAGAAAGAGACTGACTATCAGAAAGACAGACTGACACAAAGAAAGACAGATTGACTATCAGAAAGACAGATTGACTATCATAAAGACAGATTGAC
>NC_068454.1:76839020-76849020 GCF_023373465.1 Oncorhynchus keta
CATCTCTTTCCCTCTCCCCTCTCTCTCCCTTTCTCTCCCCCTCTCTCTCCCTTTCTCCCCATCTCTCTCCCTTTCTCCCCATCTCTCCCTTTCTCCCCCCTCTCCCCCTCTCTCTCCCTTTCTCCCCATCTCTCTCTCCCTTTCTCCCCATCTCTCTCTCCTTTCTCCCCCTCTCTCCCCTCTCCCCATCTCTCTCTCCTTTCTCCCCTCTCTCCCTTTCTCCCCATCTCTCTCTCCCTTTCTCCTCTCTCTCCTTTCTCCCCCTCCACCTCTCTCTCCCTTTCTCCCCATCTCTCTCTCCCTTTCTCCCCTCTCTCCCTTTCTCCCCCCTCTCTCTCCCCTTCTCCCCATCTCTCTCTCCTTTTCTCCCCTCTGTCCCTTTCTCCCCATCTCTCTCTCCCTTTCTCCCCCCTCTCTCTCCCCCTCTCTCTCCCTTTCTCCCCTCTGTCCCTTTCTCCCCATCTCTCTCTCCTTTTCTCCCCCCTCTCTCTCCCCCCTCTCTCTCCCTTTCTCCCCTCTCTCCCTTCTCCCCCCCCTCTCCCTTTCTCCCCATCTCTCTCTCCCTTTCTCCCCCCTCTCCCCCCTCTCTCCCTTTCTCTCCATCTCTCTCTCCCTTTCTCCCCTCTCTCCCTTTCTCCTCCCCACTCTCTCTCTGTCTCTTCTTTCTTTAGGTCGTATCTATTTTTCTTACATAAGCGTTTATTCCTCTGTAGACTATCTGCCAGTTATGAACAGAACAAAAAGGAGTTCCAAATGTCCCTTCAAATAGTACATTATAGACTGGAGTGTGTGTGTGTCTGTCTGTGTCTACAGACAGGTGTGTTATGTTTATTACAGTGTGTCTACAGACAGGTGTGTTATGTTTATTACAGTGTGTCTACAGACAGGTGTGTTTTGTTTATTACAGTGTGTCAACAGACAGGTGTGTTATGTTTATTACAGTGTGTCTACAGACAGGTGTGTTATGTTTATTACAGTGTGTCTACAGACAGGTGTGTTATGTTTATTACAGTGTGTCAATAGACAGGTGTGTTATGTTTATTACAGTGTGTCTACAGACAGGTGTGTTATGTTTATTACAGTGTGTCAATAGACAGGTGTGTTTTGTTTATTACAGTGTGTCTACAGACAGGTGTGTTATGTTTATTACAGTGTGTCAATAGACAGGTGTGTTATGTTTATTACAGTGTGTCTACAGACAGGTGTGTTATGTTTATTACAGTGTCTCAATAGACAGGTGTGTTTTGTTTATTACAGTGTGTCTACAGACAGGTGTGTTATGTTTATTACAGTGTGTCAATAGACAGGTGTGTTTTGTTTATTACAGTGTGTCTACAGACAGGTGTGTTATGTTTATTACAGTGTGTCTACAGACAGGTGTTATGTTTATTACAGTGTGTCTACAGACAGGTGTGTTATGTTTATTACAGTGTGTCTACAGACAGGTGTGTTTTGTTTATTACAGTGTGTCAACAGACAGGTGTGTTATGTTTATTACAGTGTGTCTACAGACAGGCGTGTTATGTTTATTACAGTGTGTCTACAGACAGGTGTGTTATGTTTATTACAGTGTGTCTACAGACAGGTGTGTTATGTTTATTACAGTGTGTCAATAGACAGGTGTGTTATGTTTATTACAGTGTGTCTACAGACAGGTGTGTTTTGTTTATTACAGTGTGTCTACAGACAGGTGTGTTATGTTTATTACAGTGTGTCAATAGACAGGTGTGTTTTGTTTATTACAGTGTGTCTACAGACAGGTGTGTTATGTTTATTACAGTGTGTCTACAGACAGGTGTGTTATGTTTATTACAGTGTGTCTACAGACAGGTGTGTTATGTTTATTACAGTGTGTCTACAGACAGGTGTGTTATGTTTATTACAGTGTGTCAATAGACAGGTGTGTTATGTTTATTACAGTGTGTCTACAGACAGGTGTGTTATGTTTATTACAGTGTGTCAATAGACAGGTGTGTTATGTTTATTACAGTGTGTCTACAGACAGGTGTGTTATGTTTATTACAGTGTGTCTACAGACAGGTGTGTTTTGTTTATTACAGTGTGTCTACAGACAGGTGTGTTATGTTTATTACAGTGTGTCAATAGACAGGTGTGTTTTGTTTATTACAGTGTGTCTACAGACAGGTGTGTTATGTTTATTACAGTGTGTCAATAGACAGGTGTGTTTTGTTTATTACAGTGTGTCTACAGACAGGTGTGTTATGTTTATTACAGTGTGTCAATAGACAGGTGTGTTATGTTTATTACAGTGTGTCTACAGACAGGTGTGTTATGTTTATTACAGTGTGTCAATAGACAGGTGTGTTTTGTTTATTACAGTGTGTCTACAGACAGGTGTGTTATGTTTATTACAGTGTGTCAATAGACAGGTGTGTTTTGTTTATTACAGTGTGTCTACAGACAGGTGTGTTATGTTTATTACAGTGTGTCTACAGACAGGTGTGTTATGTTTATTACAGTGTGTCAATAGACAGGTGTGTTATGTTTATTACAGTGTGTCTACAGACAGGTGTGTTATGTTTATTACAGTGTGTCAATAGACAGGTGTGTTTTGTTTATTACAGTGTGTCTACAGACAGGTGTGTTATGTTTATTACAGTGTGTCAATAGACAGGTGTGTTTTGTTTATTACAGTGTGTCTACAGACAGGTGTGTTATGTTTATTACAGTGTGTCTACAGACAGGTGTGTTATGTTTATTACAGTGTGTCTACAGACAGGTGTGTTATGTTTATTACAGTGTGTCTACAGACAGGTGTGTTTTGTTTATTACAGTGTGTCAACAGACAGGTGTGTTATGTTTATTACAGTGTGTCTACAGACAGGCGTGTTATGTTTATTACAGTGTGTCTACAGACAGGTGTGTTATGTTTATTACAGTGTGTCTACAGACAGGTGTGTTATGTTTATTACAGTGTGTCAATAGACAGGTGTGTTATGTTTATTACAGTGTGTCAATAGACAGGTGTGTTTTGTTTATTACAGTGTGTCTACAGACAGGTGTGTTATGTTTATTACAGTGTGTCAATAGACAGGTGTGTTTTGTTTATTACAGTGTGTCTACAGACAGGTGTGTTATGTTTATTACAGTGTGTCTACAGACAGGTGTGTTTTGTTTATTACAGTGTGTCTACAGACAGGTGTGTTTTGTTTATTACAGTGTGTCTACAGACAGGTGTGTTTTGTTTATTACAGTGTGTCTACAGACAGGTGTGTTATGTTTATTACAGTGTGTCTACAGACAGGTGTGTTATGTTTATTACAGTGTGTCTACAGACAGGTGTGTTATGTTTATTACAGTGTGTCTACAGACAGGTGTGTTATGTTTATTACAGTGTGTCTACAGACAGGTGTGTTTTGTTTATTACAGTGTGTCAACAGACAGGTGTGTTATGTTTATTACAGTGTGTCTACAGACAGGTGTGTTATGTTTATTACAGTGTGTCTACAGACAGGTGTGTTATGTTTATTACAGTGTGTCTACAGACAGGTGTGTTATGTTTATTACAGTGTGTCAATAGACAGGTGTGTTATGTTTATTACAGTGTGTCTACAGACAGGTGTGTTATGTTTATTACAGTGTGTCAATAGACAGGTGTGTTTGTTTATTACAGTGTGTCTACAGACAGGTGTGTTATGTTTATTACAGTGTGTCAATAGACAGGTGTGTTTTGTTTATTACAGTGTGTCTACAGACAGGTGTGTTATGTTTATTACAGTGTGTCAATAGACAGGTGTGTTATGTTTATTACAGTGTGTCTACAGACAGGTGTGTTATGTTTATTACAGTGTGTCAATAGACAGGTGTGTTTTGTTTATTACAGTGTGTCTACAGACAGGTGTGTTATGTTTATTACAGTGTGTCAATAGACAGGTGTGTTTTGTTTATTACAGTGTGTCTACAGACAGGTGTGTTATGTTTATTACAGTGTGTCTACAGACAGGTGTGTTATGTTTATTACAGTGTGTCTACAGACAGGTGTGTTATGTTTATTACAGTGTGTCAATAGACAGGTGTGTTATGTTTATTACAGTGTGTCTACAGACAGGTGTGTTATGTTTATTACAGTGTGTCTACAGACAGGTGTGTTATGTTTATTACAGTGTGTCAATAGACAGGTGTGTTATGTTTATTACAGTGTGTCTACAGACAGGTGTGTTATGTTTATTACAGTGTGTCAATAGACAGGTGTGTTATGTTTATTACAGTGTGTCAACAGACAGGTGTGTTTTGTTTATTACAGTGTGTCTACAGACAGGTGTGTTATGTTATTACAGTGTGTCAACAGACAGGTGTGTTATGTTTATTACAGTGTGTCTACAGACAGGTGTGTTGTGTTATTACAGTGTGTCTACAGACAGGTGTGTTATGTTTATTACAGTGTGTCTACAGACAGGTGTAGGTGTGTTTCAGTACCTTTCCGAAGCTGCCTTTTCCCAGCACCATGAGGAAGTTGAAGTCCTGGAGGCAAACCCTGGGCTTGACCGGTCCTGCAGGTAGGGTGGCCAGACAGGGGACTGACGGGGCTGAGGGGGACAGGACAGACACGGGGACAGACACAGACACAGACACAGGGGCAGGCCTCAGGGAGGGGGGGAGAAGGGAGGGGGGAATAGCATCTAGACCACTAGGCTCCTATTGAAGAGAGGAGGGGGGGGGGGGGGGCTTAGTTATAATAAAACTGTCACACACATCAACACACACACAAACCTGCAATGTATGGATTTTAATGAAGCACTCCTGCACCCTGGTGGCCAAAGTGAGGGAACTCACACACATTTTGTTTGGTCATTCTCCGAGTCTAAATATACCTATATATACCAATAGTTATATATAATAAATGTATTCTATAACTCTAACTACACTACCCATAATCCACTGCATGAGAGTATGTCTTACATTTTCGTCAGGGACAGGCATGTTGTAGTACTCTCCCTCATCCTGATCCAGCAGTTTGAACCAGCCGCTAACTGAGTGACGGAATATCTCGCTCACTCCGAACGACAGCGATCCCATGAAGTCATTGCGAGACGTACGATCCCAATCCCACACCTCCACCGACAGACGACGGTCCCACTGCCGCCCACGCACCGAGCTGGGGAGAGAGGTGGGAGTGAAAGAGGTTACCGACCAGGTATCCGACCTCCAGTCATCTGCACACCTCAAGACCATGTCAGTCCACTGAGATAAAGCTGGGGCTAACACAAGTCTAGTTCCCTGTGCAGAGTTCCCAGAACTACTGGTACACACACACACACATACACACACACACACACACACACACACACACACACACACACACACACACACACACACACACACACACACACACACACACACACACACACACACACACACACACACACACACACACACACACACACACACACACACACACACAGGCATGCACACACACACAGGCACGCACACACACACACACACACACACACACACACACACACACACACACACACACACACACACACACACACACACACACACACACACACACACACACACACACACACACACACACACACACACACACACACACACACACACACACACACACACACACACACACACACACACACACACACACACACACACACACGCACACACACACACACACACACACGCACACACACACACACTCACAAGGTGAAGCTCTCGTTCCAGACGGGGTTGAGTGTGGAGCGGATAGTCTTGGTCTTCTGTTTGCTCTGGCTCTTGGGGTCAGGGATTAGTTTGAGCTTCACGTAGGGGTCAGACAGACCGTTGGGGTCCATGGGGATCAGGTTACGAGCCTCCCGCACTGAGGGGGGAGAGAGGGGGGTGGAGCGACAGAGGGAGGGAGTCAGACAATGGATAGCATAGATGGCCATACAGATGCCATATCTTAATTTGAACCAGTTTTTCACAGCAGGAAAATAATCCTGCAGCAACAGGCAATGTGAATATTATGTGGATTATGATGAATGTACATTTTTTGTAGGAGATGATACAAATTGTTTGAGGGCAAATCAAGTCTGAAATTACAAACTTTCGAATCCTTTCTTTTTAAACTTGAAAACACTACAAGTTTGCAATTCCTTCTGTGCATGAAAATTCCTGCTACAACAGGATGATCAATTTAAGATTTGGCATCTGTCGATGCACCACAGAGAGCATGACTTGTGGGAGTGTGTGCCTGTATTCAGCTCCTCCACTCCGCCTAGTGGTCAGTACCTGACAGTGCGAATGGTAGAGTGACATCAGTGGTGGAAAAAGTACCCAATAGTCATACTTGAGTAAAAGTAAAGATACCCTAATAGAAAATGACTCAAGTAGAAGTAAAAGTAAAGATACCCTAATAGAAAATGACTCAAGTAGAAGTAAAAGTAAAGATACCCTAATAGAAAATGACTCAAGTAAAAGTAAAAGTAACCCAGTAAAATACTACTTGAGTAAAAGTCTAAATGTATTTGGTTTAAATATACTTAAGTATCAAAAGTAAAAGTTTAAATAATTTCAAATTCCTAATATTAAGCAAACCATATGGCACCATTTTCATATGGATATATTTTTATGGATAGCCAGGGGCAGACTCCAACATTTAGACATCATTTACAAACAAAGCATGTGTATTTAATGAGTCCACCAGATCAGAGGCAGTAGGTGTCACGCCTTGGTCTTAGTATTTTGTGTTTTCTTTATCTATTTGGTCAGGCCAGGGTGTGACATGGGTTTATATTGTTGTGTTTCGTATTGGGTTTTTTATAGGCATTGGGATTGCGGCTGAGTAGGGGTGTCTAGCATAGGCTTGGCTGCCTGAGGCGGTTCTCAATCAGAGTCAGGTGATTCTCGTTGTCTCTGATTGGGAACCATATTTAAGTAGCCTAGGTTTCACTGTGTGTTTTGTGGGTGATTGTTCCTGTCTGTGTTTGTAGTCACAAGATAGGCTGTATAGTTTTTCACGTTTTGTTTGTTGTTTTGTATATATTTGTTATTTCATGTATCGTAAATATTTCATTAAAGAACATGAGTAACCACCACGCCGCATTTTGGTCCGACTCTCTTCCAACAGACGAACGCTGTTACAGAATCACCCACCACACCCGGACCAAGCAGCGTGGTAACAGGCAGCGACAGCAGGAGCAGCGAAAGGAGGAATGGACATGGGGGGACGTTATGGACAGCAGGAGTATAGAGTATACAACTTGGGAGGAAATAGACAGGTGGGCGGTCGACCCAGAGAGAGTGCCAGAGCCCGCCTGGGATTCGCTGGAGCAGTGCGAAGAGGGCTATAGGAGAATGGAGTCGAAGAGAAAAACACGGCGGCGCAGAAAGAAACCTGAAAGTCAGCCCCAAAAATTGATTGGAGGGGGGATCAGGGAGAGTGTGGCAGAGTCAGGATTCAGACCTGAGCCAACTCCCCCTGTTAATCGTGAGGAGCAGCGATCAAAGGACTTCTGGACTTGGGAGGAGATATTGGACGGAAAAGGACCCTGGGCACAGCCTGGTGAATATCGACGCCCCAAAGAATAACTGGAGGTGAAGAAAGCGGAGAGGCGCTGGTATGAAGAGGCAGCACGACGACGCGGATGGAAGCCTGAGAGTCAGCCCCAAAAATGTATTGGGGGGGGGCTCACAGGGAGTATGGCTATGCCAGGTAGGAGACCTGCGCAAACTCCCTGTGCTTACCGGGGGGCTAGAGAGACCGGGCAGGCACCGTGTTATGCTATGGAGCGCACAATGTCTCCAGTGCGGGTGCATAGCCTGGTGCGGTACATACCAGCTCTTCCTATTGGCCGGGCTAGAGTGGGCATCGAGCCAGGTAAGGTTGGGCAGGCTTGGTGCTCAAGAGCTCCAGTGCGCCTGCACGGTCCGGTCTATCCAGAGCCACCTCCACACACCAGTCCTCCTGTGGCAGCTCCCCGCACCAGGCTTCCTGTGCGTGTCCTCGATCCAGTACCACCAGTTCCAGCACCACGCACCAGGCCTTCAGTGTGCCTCGCCTGTTCAGCGCAGCCAGAGCTGCCAGCCTGCATGGAGCAGCCAGAGCTGCCAGTCTGCATGGAGCAGCCAGAGCTGCCAGTCTGCATGGAGCAGCCAGAGCTGCCAGTCTGCATGGAGCAGCCAGACCTGCCAGTCTGCATGGAGCAGCCAGAGCTGCCAATCTGCATGGAGCAGCCAGAGCTGCCAGTCTGCATGGAGCAGCCAGAGCTGCCAATCTGCATGGAGCAGCCAGAGCTGCCAGTCTGCATGGAGCAGCCAGAGCTGCCAGTCTGCATGGAGCAGCCAGAGCTGCCAGTCTGCATGGAGCAGCCAGAGCTGCCAGTTTGCATGGAGCAGACAGAGCTGCCAGTCTGCATAGAGCTGCCAGTCTGCATGGAGCAGCCAAAGCTGCCAGTCTGCATGGAGCAGCCAGAGCTGCCAGTCTACATGGAGCAACCAGAGCTGCCAGTCTGCATGGAGCAGCCAGAGCAGCTAGATCCGCCAGTCAGCCATGATCTTCCAGATCTGCCAGTCAACCAGATTATTCCAGATCTGCCAGTCAACCAGACTCTTCCAGATCCGCCAGCCAGCCAGGATCTACCGGAGCCAACTACCTGCCTGAGCTTCCTCTCAGTGCTGAGCTTTCTCTCAGTGCTGGGCTTTCCCTCAGTGCTGGGCTTTCCCTCAGTGCTGGGCTTTCCCTCAGTGCTGGGCTTCCCCTCAGTGCTGAGCTGCCCCTCAGTCCCGAGCTGCCCCTCAGTCCCGAGCTGCCCCTCAGTCCCGAGCTTCCCCTCAGTCCCGAGCTTCCCCTCAGTCTCGAGCTTCCCCTCAGTCCCGAGCTACCCCTCAGTCCCGAGCTGCCCCTCAGTCCCGAGCTGCCCCTCAGTCCCGAGCTGCCCCTCAGTCACGAGCTGCCCCTCAGTCCAGTGGGGTTCTGGGTGAGGACTACTAGGCCATGGTCGGCGGCGAGGGTGGACTATCCCAGGACGCGAAGGGGAGGAACTAAGACATTTATGGAGTGGGGTCCACTTCCCGAGCCGGAGCCGCCACCATGGACAGACGCCCACCCGGACCCTCCCTATGGTTTTGAGGTGCGTCCGGGAGTCCGCACCTTAGGGGGGTTCTGTCACGCCTTGGTCTTAGTATTTTGTGTTTTCTTTATCTATTTGGTCAGGCCAGGGTGTGACATGGGTTTATTTTGTTGTGTTTCGTATTGGTGTTTTATAGGCATTGGGATTGCGGCTGAGTAGGGGTGTCTAGCATAGGCTTGGCTGCCTGAGGCGGTTCTCAATCAGAGTCAGGTGATTCTCGTTGTCTCTGATTGGGAACCATATTTAAGTAGCCTAGGTTTCACTGTGTGTTTTGTGGGTGATTGTTCCTGTCTCTGTGTTTGTAGTCACAAGATAGGCTGTATAGTTTTTCGCGTTTCGTTTGTTGTTTTGTATATATTTGTTATTTCATGTATCGTAAATATTTCATTAAAGAACATGAGTAACCACCACGCCGCATTTTGGTCCGACTCTCTTCCAACAGACGAACGCCGTTACAGTAGGGATGTAGGGATGACCAGTGTTTTGTGTTCTGTTGATAAGTGCATGAATTGGACCATTTTCCTGTCCTGTTCAAAATGTAATGAATACTTTGGTTGTCAGGGAAAATGTATGGAATAAAAATAGTACATGATTTTCTTTGGGAATGTAGTGAAGTAAAAGTAAAAGTTGTCAATATTATATATAGTAAAGTACAGATAGCCTAAAAAATGACTTAAGTAGTACTTTAAAGTATTTTTACTTAGTACTTTACACCACCGGGTGACAGAGACATGTAACCCCTGTCTCTATCAGTAGTTAGGGACAACTCTTCTAAACCCTTAGTTGTGACCTGTGATGAAGATGTCCTCGTTCTCTCCCCGGACGGTCAGGTGGATCCTGCCTCTCTTCTCTGTATGATCTTGACCACACAGGCTGGGCACCAGGCTCTCACAACGCTTGTGGACATTCAT